>NW_026896246.1:0-210940 GCF_033153095.1 Gastrolobium bilobum | reverse complement strand
ATGCGCACATCAAAACTTCAGAGAAAAATATACCAACGTAAAGCCACTAAAAATAAAAATAAAAATACGAAACAGAAAAATAAACTAATATACAAAATCTCCGTCAGCAAGGAGATATAATCAACCCTCCATGTCATCCCCTTTTTCTGTATAGGATGACGCCTCCTTTTGGGTTTTCTCTCATGTTTGTCATCATCCTCATTGGGGATTTTGTTGGTATGGGAAGAGGGATCTTTATTTTTCAATTCAGTTTCCTCTTCCTTCAGTGCTTCAATCACCGCTTCCTCATTACTCAAGAAGACATTCTTTTGAGGTTGAGGAAGCTCCTTCAAAGTCACCTTCATGGCACCATCTTTCTGGGCATCATCCGCTACACTTTGTTTTTCCTTAAAGACTTCAAGACTAAAACAATCGTCTTTGTGAGACGACTGTTTTAGAGAATCAAAGACGTTGATGGTAACGGTCTCATCATTCATCCTTAGCTTAAGCTTCCCGTTTTCAACATCAATCAGTGCCCGAGCAGTGGCCAAGAAAGGTCTACCCAGCAAAAGAGGCATCTCAGCTCCTCCTTCCATGTCCAACACTACAAAATCAGCAGGAAAGATGAACTTGTCCACCTTCACAAGAACATCTTCAATAATCCCGTTAGGTTTCCTCATAGATCTATCAGCAAGTTGAAGAGAAACTTCTGTGGGTTTCAATTCTTCAATTCCCAGTGACTTATAAATAGAAAGAGGCATCAAGTTGATACTAGCCCCAAGATCACAAATAGCTCTGCCAATGGCAATATCATCAATAGTAATGGGAATATTAAAACTACCTGGATCACAAAGCTTAGCTGGAATCTTCTGCTGAATGAATGCACTACTTTTTGCAGTAAGTTCAACGGTTTGACATTCTTGCAGTTTATTCTTCTTCAACAGATCCTTCATGAATTTTGCATATCCAGGCATATTTGCTAAGGCTTCTGCAAAAGGAATATTGATGTGCATCTTCTTGAAGATGTCTAAGAACCTGTCATAATGCTTGTTAGAAACCTCTTTCTTGAACCTCTCTGGGTAAGGTGCTTGAGCCATTATATATTCATGGGTCAATGGGCAATTCTTATCAAAGAAAGATGGTTTTTCCTTTTCAATGACGGCTTCTTTCTCTTTTTCTTTCACAATTACTTCAGCCTCTGGTTCAACTGCTCCTTTCTGCTTCTCCTCTTGTTCCTTGTCTTCCGCACGATCAAGAATTGGATTTGCAAGCGGTGCTACAACTTTGCCACTTCTAGTGGTAATAGCCATGCAGTCTTCCTTTGGATTGATAACTGTATTACTAGGAAAAGTACCTGGAATTCTTTCCGAAACCTGCTTTGCAAGTTGATCTATCTGATTCTCCAGGTTCTTTATGGAAGCACTTGTATTTTTGTTGTTGGCTCTTTGCTCCTCCATGAAAGCATTTGAATGTTGAGCCATCTGTGCCACTAGCTTTTCCAATTCAGAGGGTTCCTTTGCTTGAATTTGTGGAGGCTGCTGGTAGTTATTAGATTTGTAATCCATGCCAGCTCCTTGAGTTCTTCGTTGAAAATTTCCACCACCACCTCCAGCACCATAGTTATTGTTCCTTGGAAAGTTTGACGGCTGAGGGCGCTGGTCATACCATATTCCATTCACCTGTACTTGTTGAGGTGAATCATCTGATAACGAATTAGAGCATTTGTTGGATTCGTGAGCTTCCTGAGGAGTTGATTGAACATGAGACACTTGGAATTTTTGAAATCGCTGCTCCAAACTGTCAAACTTACTATCAATCTTTTTGGATAACAGTTCAGCGAGCAAAGTGTCATTGTTTTCTTGTTTTATCACTCCTCTTTTTACTGAGGCTGGAACACTCTCATTTTCATCTCTTGCCAACTTCTTTATCAGATTGAGGGCTTGCTCTGAGGTACTCTGCCGAATAGAACCTCCAGCTGCACCATTAATCACCAACCTTGTTTCAGGAGAAATGCCATTAAAGAAAATTGCTACCTTTCTGTCATTGTCTCCTTCCCATTGTGGACACTTCCGGATAAGTTCTTGGAATCTATTCCAAGTTGCACACAATGATTCTCCTTCAAATTGACGGAAATTCGTGATTGCATTCACCAGCTGATTATATTTCTCCATAGAAAAGAAATGGGCAAAGAATTTGTTTGACAAATCTTCCCATGTTGAGATACTATTTGCTGGTTGCCTTTCTATCCATTTGAGAGCACTTCCCTTAACAGCAAAAGGGAACAGTCGGAGCCTGATAGCATCAGCAGACACTCCATTGTGCTTTGTAGTGTCACAGATCATCAGAAATCGATCTATGAACTCATGAGGGTCTTCCTCGTCAGCACCAGAATATTGAGCTCTTGCCACCAAAGAAATCAATGATGGTTTCAACTCAAAATTATTTGCCTCCACCACCGTCGGCCTGACTATGCTTGAGTTTGGCCTATTGAACACTGGTGTCAGAATACTTTCCAACAATCTTGGGGGTGGATTAATTGCATTGTGGCCTCTGCCACCATCAGCGTTGTTGTTTCCTTCCATCCCTTGTTTTGGTTGTGCAGGTACGCTTTTCAAATTTTCCCAAATTATTTGCCTAGCCGCCTTCCTCAGTTTCCTCTCAGTCCTTGAAATTTCAGGATCAAGCAAAAAGTCTTTAGATGGAAGCCTACCTCGCATAAAACTCAGAAAAATTTGTTAATAGCACCTGTAAAATGCAAACAAGAATAATAAAATAAAATAAAATAAAATTCAATCTCAAAGATCAAAGATTATTTATAATATTGAAATTTTCAATCCCCGGCAACGGCGCCAAAAACTTGATGCTATCCGGCAAGTATACCGTTTCGCATAAGTAGTAAAGTAGTAAGAAAGATCGTCTCCTCAGGGATTGAAAACCAAGTACTAAAATAATCAGTCACTTTAAGTTGAAAAACTTGATCTTTTGTTGGGAAAATTAAATTGAATCTTAGTAACCATAAAAGTAAAGACTTATTTTTGAGTTTTTGTATTTTCAAGAATGAAAAGAAAAATAATAATGGAGTTGGTTTTGAAAATATGAGAAAGAATTGCAGTTAGGGAACACTCTCCCTATGATCCCCACTTATTACTTTGGATTGATACAAAATACTTATTTATATAATTTCTCAGATAATTATGATCTCAATATATTAATAGTTAAATCCCAATCCCTTGGTAACTTAACCCTTTAACCTCACTTAGAATCCTAATCCCTTAGTAACCCCTCATGAGAATTAAGCAATGAACACAATAATTCCAACATCTGCAATTAAATAGACATCTATCCCTAGTATGCATACCAATAGTTATCTTATCTCCTTTCGAGATCAGAAACCCCAATATCCCTATTTAAGGTTCTAACCCTCAAACTATTTTCAACTATCAAATTGATCAGGTTTAATAAAGAAAATATCAAATGCGCACAAGATAAGATAAAGAAATTTATGTAAACGAGTACAATAATTTAAATCAATCCGTCATAACAAGGGTTCACATAGGGTTGTGACCCTAACTACAATAAAAGAACTTAGCCAGACATAGTCATATCCGACATAAACAAATATTCAAAAGAAAGCATAAAAACTATAATTACTAGAAAGAATGGAGAAGAATTCTTGATCTTCAGTCCTCTACTGCTTGCTCTGAGTTGTGAATTGGTTCCCTGGTTGTGCTCCCAAGCTCCTTATTTATAGCCACAGGAATTGGGCCCATCATCTAATCTTCCTTTGAGTCCATCCAAGATTTGTATTTGATTTAAACTTTGTTTCCTTTTTCATGTAAAAATCTTGGAGATTTGATTGATAAATTAGAATTTCAAATCTTTATTGTATCTTGATTCAATCTTCTCACAAATCATCTAGATTTGTTTCTGCTTTAATTCCATATCTTTTCTGAATAAATCTTCATCAAATCTTTATGGAATCTGTCGCGATCTTGATCATATCTTTTTCGCATCTCTTTGTAATCTTATCTCTAATTTGGAAAGAGATCTAATTGCTGAATATCCACACTTTATTTTTAAATCTTTTCCTTTTCCAAAATTGCCTCGTTTGTTTTCTTTTTCCTACAAAATTAGCATAAAATCAGTATTTAATCCTTGATTAAGATTTTGACAAATTAACAGTGATTCTTGCTCTTTTTCTCAAGATTTCATCAACATTCTTTCTCTTTTTTGGCTCAGATTTCCTTATATGCTAAGCGCATATCAATTGCCTACTGACGCATGTCGTTACCGGATCTACATCAAAGGATTGGCCTGCTGTTTGTGCTTCCATTTTTGGTGCGGAGCCCCTGGCCAATGAGTTTCATGGATATGGTGAACTCTGCATCTCATTCTTTGATCGTTTATATACCCTGGGGACTGATGCAGCTGGGGATCATGATCGAGAGATATATTTCACGAAGGCGCACATTGGTCGCATGCTAGGTACTTGGTTACTAGCAGACAAGTCTGGAGGTAGCAACATGGGTTTCGGCTAATCCCGTTGCTTGGGGGAGGATTTGATGAGATAGGCAGTTTCAGCTGGGGATCTGCGGTTCTGACACACTTGTTTAGGAATTTGTGCGAGTGTACAGATGACGGTCGATTTGATATGGGTGGGTGCCACATACTTCTACAGATTCGGGCATGGATTCGATTCCCACCCATTGCTCCACCCCTTCCTCCTCCTCCTCCTGACCCTAGCACGTACTATGGATGCCGATATGGTTTAGGGTTTTCAATCATATTCGCTAATAAGTTATTTAATTACAGATTGTGTAATTTCTTAATGATGTATGCATTTCATGACAGGTTTAATACAGTCAGGCGATTTAAGCCACATGAGGTTGTACATTACCGGGCAACCTTGGATACCCTATGTAGAGATGAGGTAAGGTTTTATCTACTTAGTATCTGTTTAGTACACCATTCATGTATCTTTTAATGAACAACGTATTTTAATTATCGCATTCCATGTAGGTTGTTTGGCAACCATATGCCGATTACGTATGGTTGGATGTGACTCCACAGCAGCAGTATCTTTGGTATGCTGTCACACCCCTTATTTACTTCCACACCGTAGAGGTCTGTCAACCGGACAGGTGCATGCGGCAGTTTGGTATGGATCAGCCCATCCCGGATGTGTCTAGGAAGTTGAAAGAGGTCCATGATCATACCCTGCGCGGGAAGGTTGATGAGTACTGGAGGCGTAAGCTTCGTCCTTGGATAGCCAGATGGCAGGCCAGAGCCTAGCATATCGTTGCCCCCCTCCATTACTTGGGCTCATGTCACCTAACCATGAGTACATGGAGTGGTACAGAGCTAGAGGAAAGAGATACATTTCACGGAGGGCAGCAAAGATTGGACGAATGGTGAGCCACATATTTATTTTAGCAAACATAATTATTGTACAATTTAATAATTGTTTATACATTGTTATTTACAGATTGACGGGCTAGAGATGGTGTATCATGCAACCACTGCTGAGGAGTTTCTGTCCTATGGCCTAAAGTATATCCACACCGAGATTGGGAAGATTATTGGGATTTTTTGGGAGTTTTCATGGGTAGACGAGCCTGGACATGAGGCACCCCTGACACAGACACAGCCTGAGCCTCAGTTGTCTCTGGATGTTCCACGTAATAGACATGAGGGTTGCGGATTAGGACGTACCCGTGAGCGAGTACAAGCTGTCCCTGTTCCGATTGTTGGACCTAGACCAGTGATAGAATCTCAGGGGTGGTTCAGACCTCCAGTCTTTTTGACTACGTACGGCTCACAACCTATGTATTATCAGGGATCACAATATGCAGGAGGTCCTAGCCAGCCCGAGTCTCAGCACCCTTACATGGATTCACATGAGCCAGTTTTTCAGGCTAGTCCCATGGCTATGGCAGAGGGTGAGCAGCAGTACTCCCGACCCTACTCACAGGATCTTGAGGCTGATCTGTCGGAGTGTACTCAGGAGGATACATATGATGTGTGGACAGCACTGGGGCTTATCCCCAGTAGCCATGATAGTGATGCTACTGAGGCCACAGATAGCCAGACCCAGGGCATCATGCTATCCCACATGCGGGCCAGTACATCTGGCAATGGTCATTCAGTTCATGTACGACACTCTCCAGATTTGAGTGGTCACGCAACGGCAGATGATTTCATTCAGGCGACGATGGATGATTACCATACTCCACCACCAGCGGCACCTGAGGGCGACTGGGCATGTGACCGACGTATTCAGCCAGATCGGGATGCACGTCATAGGCCATGGCCACCATGGTCGTAGATACATATCGTTTCCGTTTTTGTTATTTCATTTACTTAGTTTAATTACGTGTATTTGGACTGTATTTTGTTATGTTGTGGACTATATGTATTATTTAAGTCTAGGTGTTATATGTTGTGTATTTGACATGAACGTCTACAAAATGCATACCTTTAACGAAAACATCACGCAACAAAACCAAAAAGCATACATAACAACAAATAATACAAAATAACGTCAAAGTGAAACAAGAAATAAAGCAAGTGCACAAGTACGCAAGTGCACGTGTCACAAGTAATAAAGGGATGTGTGAGTCCAAGTATCGTTCCCACGGAGATGATTTATAAAGCAATAATTATTTTAAGTAAAGAAACTAGATAAAAGATTGATTTTTGATGGTTGGGTTTATAGAATAAAAGACAATTGAAATTAAGAAAACAATAAACTAAAATAATAGGTATTAAGTTGATGGATGAGATATAGGTCATGATCAATTTCCCTGATACAGCAATACTGAAACGATGCTTTAACAATGCTATATCAATGTTTAACTAGTAACCGAACCCTAAAGTATGCTGGGGCTTTTGGCCAACCTAACATATATACCCAATAACTAATTCCCACATCTCTATGGCCAAACTAATCACTGAATTGTTCAAGTTCAAGTTCAAGGCTATGTGGTGTGAATGATCTCTCTACCCACAACTTAATCAAGTTATATTTTAACCTAATTAATCCACACAATTCAACAAGGGTCTGGATTCGAAAACCTCTCGGCCCCAACCTCCTCAATATCATATATGTATCTCTCGACATGCACACATGAATAAGATTAAGCAAACTCGTTGAATAACTAATTAAATATTAACATAAACAAAGTTTAGGCATACATATCAATGTTACAGCATAAGTACTTTATCACCTAACCTATAGAGCAATTTAGCTCATAATGGAATTAAATAAAACAGAGAAAAGAAAGAAAGAACTCATTGGAAAACAGAAAAGAAGATGAAAATGAATGCTGTAGGAAAACGGCGTCACTGCTTTGCTCCAGCACTGCTCCAGCAACTCTTCCTCCTCCAAGAACCTTACTTTCTCTCTCTAAAACGTGGGAGGGGTACTACATTCTTCCCCTCCCTTCTTTCTTGTCTTTCTGACCTCTCTCTCTCGCTTTTGAATCCGTGGGGGAACTCCTCTTTAAATAGGAAAAGTGGTTGGATAATTGGGCTTTAGGGTTA
Organism: Gastrolobium bilobum; assembly: GCF_033153095.1. Taxonomy (NCBI): domain Eukaryota; kingdom Viridiplantae; phylum Streptophyta; class Magnoliopsida; order Fabales; family Fabaceae; genus Gastrolobium; species Gastrolobium bilobum. Next base: position 203,419 of record NW_026896246.1, on the reverse strand, counting down.
GGAGTGAAAATCCATAATTCTTGTTGTTACAGCCTTATCGTATCCCTAAATTCTTGGGATGTTGGCACTTGTTGGATAAAATCTTGATCTTCTTGGAATCCTTGTGCCAATGTTGTTGTTGACCGAATAGGAGTTGAGTTTGTTGTCCTTGATCCTTGGGATTTTCAAATTTGTTAGCACTTAATTGGATAAGATCTTTATCTTCTTGGATTTCTTGTGCCAATGTTGTTGACCGAATCAAGGTTGTTGTCCTTGTTCTTTGGGATTTTGATAAGATTCAATCTTTGAATTTGTCTTTGACTCTTGTGATTTCTGAATTAAATCTTCAGAAACTTCCCTTGCTTGCTGGTGCATTGTTGGGGAATAACTAACTTTTGAAATTCAAAAGTTCGGTTGTCCCTTTGTCCACGCTGTCATGCTGTAGCGCTTGCTATATCATTACTTCGTCAGCTTCTCTGCTACAGCATTCCTACGTCAATTTTCCCTGCGAAGACAAACATTCAACAAGTCATCTTTTCTTACACAAAATCAAGGGATATTGTCTCATTTTCCATTCTTAGTCATCTCAAAGCACTTAATCATGAATATGCAATAATTAACTCAATTAACATGCAAAGAGGTCAACTTATATGGAATTTATGCAGCAAATTCATCATAAAAATAACAAATTAACTCTCATTAGGGAGAGTTATCAATATCGTTTCTGTTTTTGTTATTTCATTTACTTACTTAGTTTAATTACGTGTATTTGGACTGTATTTTGTTATGTTGTGGACTGTATGTATTATTTAAGTCTAGGTGTTATATGTTGTGTATTTGACATGAACGTCTACAAAATGCATACCTTTAACGAAAACATCACGCAACAAAACCAAAAAGCATACATAACAACAAATAATACAAAATAACGTCAAAGTGAAACAAGAAAAAATCATTAACGTCTAAGGTTTATTCTGTCAAGCGTTTTCTCCGCGATTGGGACAGGCACTGCGATTATGGCCTCGTTCCTTGCAAATTCCACACCTTATATGACTTTGACTTGTCTCAACTTCATCCATCTCATTACGGATGCGGATGGACTTTGGACGGCCTTTTGCACGCAACATAGAGGAGTCAGGAATAAGTTGTGGACCTTTATTACGTGGTTTTGCTTCCTCATTACCAATTGGTTGCCACAGATATGAATAAGCCTCGGCCAAGTTAGTTGTCAAGAAAACATCATCCACATATAAGAAAGGATTCTGCCGAACACTTAAAGCAGCAGCGGCATGACTGCACGGGTATTTAAAAGCCTTAAACTTTCCACATTGACAGTATCTCTGTGGGAGATTGACAGAATACGAACGATCCCATCCCGCGTCAACCTCGAATATTGTATGTTCCACGTTATGTGCACGCACATGGTGGCCTGTTGCTAGAACTTCGTTCTTCTTGACCAATTCATCAACATTTTTGCGATGACGATGTGCAAATTGAAGTTGCGTAGCAGCAGATGTACCTCTCGAAACAAAATATTGAACCAATCTACCGTATGTGTGCTTAACCAAAGCAGTAATGGGCATATTTTTGGCCCCTTTCAACACCATGTTCACAGATTCTGCCAAGTTTGTTGTCATATGCCTGTATCTTCGTCCTTCAACATCGTATGCACGCGACCACTTTTCTTTCGGGATGACATCAATCCATTCAACAATCTGAGGACTACCTTCACAGAACATCGCAAGACCTCTTTCAAAGTCAACCATTGCTGGAGTATACCCTGCACAGGTGTAATATTAGCATACACACATAAGAGATGTACTATGGAAAAAATTACATAAGTAAAGTTCATAGAAGTTTACCTAAATTCTTTAATGTCTGCTTCAAGCCCTCATTTCAAAACTTTTGATTGAAGTTGCTTACAATATGACGAATACAAAACACGTGATATGCATTTGGTGGCAGCCAATTACAGTTATTCTCCACAACAGATATTATGCTATGATGTCGATCAGAGATGAGGCATATGTTTGACATTTGTGTAACATGAGCACGAATATTAACAAGAAAATAGTCCCAGAATTCCAAGGTTTCACCTTCAATGATGGCAACATTTCATGCTTAACTTTGTAGGCATACTCTCAATTACAATTGCTTCTTGATGCTCCTTAATGAGGTTGTCCTTCAGTGCCATTTGGACCTCTTTTTTTGTTGCAAATTCTTGGTTCACAAATAACTTGTCACCCAGTTGACACGGACCTTGTATTGATCCCGATCCTGAAACTGTACCATCTGTGCACGATTCTTGTTTGCTACGATAACTCCAATAAATATATGAGTAATGCGAAATTCCTTCCCAAAAAGGGATAACAACATCGTTCCCTGCATATGGTAATTAAAACATGTTAACACAAACATCCTAAATCAAGTATATAAAGATTCTATAAATTACCTCTATTATGATTTCGAAAATCTGCGGATGCAACGTCATGCAGTTGCGGGATTTTAGCGACCACTGGTTCATGGTATATTGGGATTTGAGACGCGCTCATATCACCACCTTCATCTCCTTCTAAAGCACTAGCATCCTCCGCCAGAAGACGTTCTTCCATTGCGATATTTTCATTATCATCGTCTTCTTCTTCATGCATGATGGGACAAAAATTCATTCCCATCTAAGCCCATTTGGATGGCAAAATACCATCTGTTCCCTCACCTGATGAGCAACTTTAGCACTAAAAGCACATGTTTAATATCTTTATGACAAAAACACAGTGGGGAATAGATTGTGACGTAAGTCTTTGGAAAATATATAAAAAGCGGAACGGATTGGGAACATTAAATACACCTGCTCCACTCATTTAATATTTCTGACTACTTTACAGGAAACGTTGGAAAGAAGTTTTCATAAAGCATAAGCGGTGCAGCAATCAAGCAAGAGAAAACGTGCGCATCAGGGAATAAACGGTTCCTATTGGCTAAAGAGGAAAGCGAGGCATGTGGATGATCAGAAGGAAAGACAAATCTCAACAATAACTGTCTCATCTAGCCACTTGCGCCCCTTAAAGCACTGTTCACACCGCCCCTTTCATGCAGTCAAGAAAACAACTCCAAGGGAATTACTCACTTTGCCATTCATTCTTCTGCCTATAAATAGGACGTTCTATCACGAAGAACACATCGAATTCCTTAAGAAGAGATCACTTAGTTTATGTTGTAGTTTTTCTTTTGTATAGTTTTAGCTGTAGTTAAGTGACAACACTTCTTCTCTATTCTGTATCACCCACTTGAGACTCCTCATGAACAACAACCATATTCTCCACTTTCTATTTTGTGTAACCTAAGTTATTTCCATTTAAATATAAGTGTTATTTCTCTCCTTTCCACTCATTATCTTTGAACTGAATCTCGGGTCTATGGGATTTCAGTTCAGAATAATTATGTTTAAAGTAGTAGCCATAGGCTAAACTATCTGTGGAACGGAAAAACTGCAAAGTTCTTAAAGACTTATTTTCAAAACTTTTGTACTGAGCTTTTGTATTTCTCTGGTTAAGTAAGCTATATTCATTGTGTATCAATGGAAATTGAACACATACTGAGAAAGGAACTTCCATAAGGAAGGGATTTCAGACAGCTCAACCAGAGGGGGAAGGTAGTGTTGTGGAAACAACACTGCTGGTTGCCTTAGGAATAAGGGATCACCTCATTCATTTTAAGGTTCTGTGCTAAGTAACTGTTGGAGTCAAGGGAGCCATAAGAATATGAAAACTTGTGAGCCATTTAGTCCATAAGCTGAGGAATCAGACGTTGGCAGTGAAGAGTCTAGAACAAAGACAAAAGTGTTAAGTCTTGAGTAGAGATAATAACTATTTAAGAATGGAACAATGGATCCGTTCATTCTGTTAAAATTGTTTTACACCATCCATACTGTTGTCTCTTAATTACTGTTATTACTATTGTTATTTTTCTTTTATTTATTCAATCTTGTATCTGTAAATCTCCCATGAATATTGCTTTTCCTTCTCTCAACAAGAAAGGTATCATACATAACGAAGCGATTAACTGTTTGCTGTCAGATTGAACCTACTATCCTTGAGGAACATTGTCAAGATAGTTTAAGGCATTAATTAGAGTTCTATCCTCGTGAGAACGATAATCTGGGCACTAATAGTTCCTTTATTACTTGATGCGTGCACTTGCGCACTTGGGTTGAAAGTAAGAGAACATAAGTGTTTTCTCTTACTGAACTAGAACGTTCTCCATCATAATATATTTTTCACCCAACAGCTTTTGACCCAACAATGCATTTCCCAAGTCGGATGATTTTCATCTCCCTCAGCAAAGTTAGCAACTAGAGAAGCATGAGCAGCAAACTTTGATGGAAGACGGGGAGAATTTAAAGCAACTGACCTCACAGGTAATGGAACATCCTCCGATCCGGTAAATTCCACATACAACTCGAGAAAATCTTTCCTTGACTGGTTGAAAAATTCTTCCATTATCATCTCCACGTCTTCATCCTCAACCACTTGCAAACTAATGTATTGTTCAGATTGCCATAACCTTATGGTGATCTGAGATATACATTGGTTACCTTGAAGGCTTAACTTCTGACGAATTCTCTGATGCAGTTCGTCAATGGTTGCGTTACGTTTGATACGTGTCGGCCTTTTTACACCTTCAAACATGACACCTTGTCGACCTTCTACCTTCCTACCATTGTAATATAACACAACACGAACAGAATCAGAATGTGAAGTCATTTTTAAATGGAATAAGAAATAAAATAAAAGTACTAAATTAAAGATAACAATTGTGTATGTCAGGTGTAAGAATGATGGTAGAGAAGTGATGTGAAGAATGCATAGAGTGGTTGGGGATTATATAGAGATTTTTGGCCCATTCACGCCCAGGGGGCGTCATGGCCGCATGTGTCACACCCAAAATGGGTGTCACATGTGACACCCCATTTAGACGTCACCCATATGGGTGTCACACTTAAATAGGTCGTCACATGTGACGCCCATTTTTGGCGTGACATTGTGCAACAGATCCGTAATTTTTTCAAAAACTGTTATAAATGCGTAATTATTTTATTAAAAAATATTAAATTAATTTTTTTGCCCACAAATTATATTTGAATATTGAGTGCACCATTCACCCAATATCGAAATATGATTTTCGCGTGTAAAAATTTTATTTGAATGACGCACGCGAAAAGAATGATTAAAAATATTAAGAAAAACAATTATTTCAACTTTCTAAGTGGATCCTCTCTTTTTTAAGCTGGAGGCTGCTTATAATCATAAGTTAGGCCAAATAGATTTTGAGAAAAAATTTTATAACAAAAAACTCTTTTTTTATAATGAAGAAAAAACTGAAAGTTAAAAGCTCCTAGGAGGAGCTTATTTTTAAGCTCTTATATGTTTTTTCTTGAATTGTGTGCTTTTTTTAAAATGAAGAGTTATAAAGACATAGATGGGTGTAATTACCAAATAACTTTTAACTTTTTTTAAGCTCTTAATTTTAGCTTTAGAGGGGTGTATTGGATTGAGATTTCAAAGGATTTTAATAGATTATTTTTGGACAAAAAAATTCGTTGGTATTCTATTAGGATTTTAATGGATTAAAAAAAGTCATGTGGTATTCGATTAGGATTTTCAAGGATTATTTTAGAATCCGTCCAAATCCGTTGGTATTCAATCACAATCTCGTGGTATTCAAAAATCGGACGATTTTAATGTATTTTCTATTGGTGTGGATTTCGTGAGACTTTTTAGTGAAAAATATAAATAGGATGTCTCTCTCACAATCTCACTCTAACCCCTAGGATTTCTTGAGATTCTTTTATTGCAGTGTTTTCTTCTTCCTTTGGCAGGTTGACTGCTCGAAATTGGGTTCTGCCATGGGAGCTTCGTAAAAAAAAAAAAGAGATCATATTTGTGAGCGATTTTCATCACAGAACAAACTGAAAATAACAAATCAACGAGATTTTAATATAATCTATCTGAAAATAACATATTTTTGGGCCATTTTTTGAGAAATTTTGAAAGTTTAAAAAGTAATTTTTTTCATGCTGTGGGTCGCGGTTTTTCTTGGCACAAAAATGTGTGATTTTTGTATTAAAAACAACATAAAATAGTGAAACAATAACAGAGAAACTAAAACCCTCAAACCAATTTTCGTTTTACATCAATGAAACAATATCAATTTAAAGAGAGATTGAAACTTTCATAATATGAACCCTATATTTTGTAACAATACATTCATGAACGAAATTCCTTCATTATAGAAAATGATTTCAAATAATTTTTGTGTCAATAGATAACTAAAAGCTTGTTTCTCAAAAGCCCCAAAGCAATTTGCGATTTCAATGTATCGATTGAAATTTTTTTCTAAACTTTTGTATAATTAAACCCAAAATTTCAGATTCAAAATTTTCTTAGAATATTCAATGAAAATATGCATATGATATATGGTTAGAAAACTCTCATCACGTAAAACAAAAACCCGAAGATTTTCAAGATCTATTGCAAAAAATTTCAAACGAAATTTCATCATGAACTTTTGGTTCTATATGGAAATTCAGAATTATTTTTAAAATTAAAAAAAATTGGATCTTATAATCATATATGCATAGCTTTGATACCAAATGAAAAATATAATTTTCAACCCATTAGATATGTGAAAAGCTGTTATTTAGTAATTTTGAATGTTTGTTAAAAATTATATTATGTTTTACTGATTGAGAAAATTATATTAGGTTTTACTTTTTTTTATTAATTACATTGCATTTCTTTGTTATTTTTTTATGGGGAATATTATAGTTACAACCTATTTTTGTTTACAACCATATCTTAACCGTTGATTTCCATCAATCATCGGTTATTATTTTCGTCAATCAAACTCATTAATTAATATTTAATTTGCAATGAATGATAATCGTTGATTGACAAAAATCAATTGTTAAGATATGATTGTAAACTGTTGTAAACAAAAATAAGTTGTAAGTATAACCTTTCCCTTTTTTATTGACTCATGTAATTTTGAATATTTGTTAAAAATACATATGATTTTCTAAAATCTTATAAATCCATATCGTCCTTTCAAATCTTATAAATTCTTTTAAAATTCAATCTTATGAAATCTTGATTGTAAAAAAAGTCTTTTAAATTTTTTTTTTAAAGTTTTTCCAATTCTAAATAGTCTTTTAAAATATATAAGATTTTTTTAGCTCAAAAAGAGTCTTTTAAAATTCTAATTCAATACACCTTCCTTAATTTATAAGTAGCTTCTGGTTAAAAAAAAGAAAGAAAAGATTCAAATAGGCTGAAAAATATGATAAATATAACCGTTGCAAAATTATTAGAGTAAATACCCTTTTTGGTCCTCAACAAATTTTACGATACCTGTTTTAGTCCTTAGCAAATAAAAAGGCCCATCGTGGTCCCTACAAAATTTAAAATGAACTCATTTTAGTCCTTTTAAGGACTAATATAAGTCTTTTTTGAATTTGTTAGGGACCACGATTTCAACTAAATGAGTCCATTTTGAATTTTCTAGGAATCATAATGGGCCTTTTTATTTGCTAGGAACTAAAACGGACATTGTAAAATTTACTTAGAACTAAAAATGGTATTTACTCAAATTATTAAGGTAGAAAATTATTAACGTAGACTGAAAAAACACAACAAGCCTCACAATTCTCGAAAACGACATGCCTAACACACTAAACCACCAAAAAACCCTAATTGTTCCAAAAACCAATTAGAGGTTAGAGGGAGAGGGGTTTTCTTTGCACCCTTCAAAATCGGAAGCTTCTACCTTTATTACAAATTCTTCTTCTTCTTCCATATACAATTCAAACCCTTCCCACCGCAGTTTCGATGTAACATCGTATAAATTCTAAGCACAGCCAACTCTGCGAGAAGAAGATACACAGTGATATTTGATTTCGAGTTTCTGGGTTCCGTAAAATATGGAAGCTCGTGTGGGGATGGTTGTCGAAGGGGGACAGAGAGCCCTTAACACCGCCCAAGGGGCCACCGTTGATGGCGGCGGCGCCGCCACCACCACCACCACCAAATTATTGTCGCAAAACAGCCAGCACCAGCACCAGCTTGGAACAGTGCATCAGCTTCTCGCTGGTGGCATCGCCGGTGCTTTTAGCAAGACTTGCACCGCACCCCTTGCGCGCCTCACTATTCTTTTTCAGGTTCTTTATTTTTTTTTAATTATTTTTATTTTTGTTTTGAATTTGTTTGAATTATTGTTTATTTGGTATGTGATGTGGGGAATGAGGTTTCTGAATTTCGGCTGAATTGGACTGATGGATTTTGGTTTCTGGGTTTAGTTGTTTCTTTTTTTAAATTATTATTGGCTTTAACTTTAACGTTTCTAAAGTGAACGTAGATAAATTATTTACATTCGCTCTCAAAACGACGTCGTTTTGAGTTGAAAAATTAAAAAGTATAATAAAAATACTATTATAACCTTGAAATAAATTATAATTACAAAAATACCTTGATTTCTGCCCGTCGTCGTTTTGGGCTCAATGTAGATAAGTTATCTACATTGACTCTGTAGGAAAAACGAACCCATTATTATTATTATTATTATTATTATTATTTGATTTGATTTGATTTATTTTTTTTGTTTTTGGATTTTCGTTTGACTAGGATGAGTGATAGGAATGTGGTTTTTGAGGTAGTTGGTTTTGGTCTCTGGTTTAGTTGGTTTGGTGTAATGAACCTTGTACCTGGGTGTTTAGTTGTTTTGGTCCTTTTGGAGCCAATATTGGTTTTGAATGCATTTTTCTTGAGGCAACAAAAGCCGAGCTAATGATAGCTCCAATTAATGGCTCTGCCAGTTTATATATAAGCTCTGTGTATGAGGTGTGGGTTGCAAGTGTGAAACTTCAATTCAGCTATACATATATATATATATATGAAAAAAATGTTTCTGCTGAAAAAGTTTTTTCTACCACACACGTAAAAGTGAGTGAGTTCCCCTAATCTTTTCTCGCTCTTCTCTTTTTGTGGGACCCATTCACTTTTATGTAAGTATGACAGAATTTTTTTTTATGCGGTAAAAGAAGTGTATATATATATATATATATATATATATTATTGACCATTGATCCTATTTATATCTGTTGAGAATATAGTCCCACATTGGTTGTATGGGCAACTAATGTGAGGTTTATAAGGCCTTGGGCTTTCCCACCCTTTGAGCTAGCTTTTGGGGTGGTGTATCCCAAGGTTCTTTACATGGTATCAGAGCGTTAGAAATCTCACCGCCTCCCACTTTCTTTGTAGTAGAATTTCCACATGTAGATGGCTTGTATGTTGTCCACCCTTCAAGCCCAGTGGGCTCTCGTGTGAGGGGGCGTGTTGAGAAATATAGTCCCACATTGGTTGTATGGGCAACTAATGCGAGGTTTATAAGGCCTTGGGCACTCCCACCCTTTGAGGTAGCTTTTGGGGTGGTGTATCCCAAGGTTCTTTACATTGTTGAGATATATAGTCCCACATTGGTTGTATGAGCAACTAATGTGGAGTTTATAAGGCCTTGGACACTCCCACCCTTTGAGCTAGCTTTTTTGGGTGATGACTTCAAGGTTCTTTACATGGTATCAGAGCGTTCGAAATCTCACCGCCTCCCACTTTCTTTGTAGTAGAATTTCCACATGTAGGTGGGCTTGTATGTTGTCCACCCTTCAAGCCCAGTGGGCTCTCGTGTGAGGGAGCGTGTTGAGAAATATAGTCCTACATTGGTTGTATGGGCAACTAATGTGAGGTTTATAAGGCCTTGGGCACTCCCACCTTTTGAGCTAGCTTTTGGGGTGGTGTATCCCAAGGTTCTTTACATTGTTGAGATATATAGTCCCACATTGGTTGTATGAGCAACTAATGTGGAGTTTATAAGGCCATGGACACTCCCACCCTTTGAGCTAGCTTTTGGGGTGGTGACCTCAAGGTTCTTAACATGGTATCAGAGCGTTCGAAATTTCACCGCCTCCCACTTTTTTTGTAGTGGAATTTCCACATGTAGGTGGGCTTGTATGTTGTCCACCCTTCAAGCCCAGTGGGCTCTCGTGTGAGGGGGTGTGTTGAGAAATATAGTCCCACATTGGTTGTATGGGCAACTAATGTGAGGTTTATAAGGCCTTGGGCACTCCCACCCTTTGAGCTAGCTTTTGGGGTGGTGTATCCCAAGGTTCTTTACATGGTATCAGAGCCTCGCCTATAGTCCCATATTGATTGTGTGGGCAACTAATGTTGCCTTTATAAGGCCTTGAGCACTCTCACCCTTTGAGCTAGCTTTTGAGATGGTGTAACCCAAGGTTCTTTACATGTAAAGAACCTTGGGATACACCACCCCAAAAGCTAGCTCAAAGGGTGGGAGTGCTCAAGGCCTTATAAACTCCAAGACGAGGATCGAACCCGGGACACGAGGCTCTGATACCATGTAAAGAACCTTGGGATATTCAACCAATGTGGGACTATACATCTCAACACGCCCCCTCACACAAGAGCCCATTGGGCTTGAAGAGTGGATGATGCAACAGGCCCAGTCTACCTGTGCTAAGAAACTCCACAAGAGAAAGTGGGGGGCGGCGAGGTTTTGAACGCTCTGATACCATGTAAAAAACCTTGGGATATATAGTCCCACATTGGTTGTATGAGCAACTAAGGTGGAGTTTATAAGATCTTGGGCACTCCCACCCTTTGAGCTAGCTTTTGGGGTTGTGTATCCCAAGGTTCTTTACATGGTATTATAGCCTCGCCGCTCCCTACTTTCTCTTGTGAAATTTCTTAGCACAGGTAGGCTGGGCCTGTTGCATCATCCACTCTTCAAGTCCAATGGGCTCTCGTGTGAGGGGGCGTGTTGAGTTATATAGTCCCACATTGGTTGTATGAGCAATTAATGTGGAGTTTATAAGACTTTGGGCTCTCCCATCCTTTGAGCTAGCTTTTGGGGTGGTGACCTCAAGGTTCTTAACAATATCTAACAGTCTTAATATATTAGTTATGTGAGTGCCACTGGTAGTCATTATTGCAAAGATCTAGATTCTGTAATTTTCTTTAATTACATATGATTTCAAAATGTAAGTTGATTGATATTGTATATATCCATCGTTTCTCTTCTTGATTAAAATAAAATGCATTTCTTTTAACTGGTCTGTATCGGACTGTTCTATGTCTCTTGACTTTAACAGGTGCAAGGAATGCATTCTGATGTGGCAACATTGAGCAAGCCAAGCATTTGGTTTGAGGCTTCACGTATTGTGAAAGAAGAAGGATTTAGAGCATTTTGGAAAGGCAATTTGGTGACTATTGCTCACCGTCTCCCATATTCTGCCGTCAGCTTCTATGCCTTTGAACGCTATAAGAATGTAATATCTGATGTTCTTTCTATAATGTAAGTGGTTCAGAAGTTGTGGCATGTATTCTTATAGCTTAAATTAATTTCATCTTCTCTTTATTGTGTTGCAGCTGTTACATTCACTGGTGGGGGAGAATTCTAGAGGTAATGCAACTGCAGACCTCTTTGTGCACTTTGTGGGTGGTGGTTTGGCAGGTATAACAGCTGCTTCTGCCACATATCCTTTGGATCTTGTGAGAACACGACTTGCGGCACAGGTAATTAGCAATTTTTGTGAGTTGAGAATTGTTGGAGACTCTTTTCAAGCCCTGAGTTGTTTCCATGAATGACTTAGATATATTTTGCATGATCTCTATTGTTTGATTGAATCGGATCCCATTCATCATGATTTTCTGTTAACTCTCTTACCTTGAGTGCTGATAGTCTCTTTTACCTAGAGTGTTGAGACTCTTATATTATATTCCTTCGCAGAGAAGTACCATATACTACAGGGGTATCTCACATGCTTTCAGTACCATCTGTAGAGAAGAAGGTTTCTTGGGTCTGTATAAGGGACTTGGAGCGACATTGTTGGTATGCTCATGATGCATTTTCACTTGTTGGCTTCTTTATGTTGATCGTGCTATATTTTTATAATTGACATAACTAATTATTTTGTGTGATGCAGGGCGTTGGGCCCAGTATAGCTATAAGTTTTTCAGTTTATGAATCATTACGTTCTTCATGGCAGTCAAAAAGGTGAATTTCTAAAATTGCAGGGAATTAGGAGTATTTGTGCTGAAGATATCTTATGGTCTGTGCATATGATTTTGTAAATATTAATTTTCTGTTTCTTTTGAATATAGGCCTGATGATCCTACTGCCATGGTTAGTCTTGCCTGTGGCAGTCTTTCAGGAATTGCATCATCAACAGGTGAGTGCTTGTTGATAGTGGTTATCTCTAATCTGAGTATGAATTTCTCAAGTTTTTAGATAGAATATTCTGCTTCCTGTGCCTGCTATGATATTACATGTATTTATATTTGATGCTCATTTAGTTACTTTTGTTGTATGTGATAAGATACGATTATAATTGTGATGCTTGGAAATTCATAGTCATTTATCTGAATGTCCATTTGGTTGTCTTGCTACTGTTTCTCTTCCCTTCTTCAAGGATTGAGAATGCATTTTTTTTAAGATTTTAGTTAAAATGCTACATATTTCCTTCCTGCTTTGATTTTGCAGCTATTATATTAGTTGGTTCTATATTTTTATACATTTAAGGGAAAAAAAAACTGTCGTGGAATGTGAAGCTGGGAAGAACTGTTTTTGCAGCATGTTGATTTGGTTGCCTTGCTTTCCTTTCTAAGGGATCAGTTTAATTATTTGCAACTTGCTGCTTACGTTAATTATAATCCCATTTCCATGCATGCACCTTCCTTCCCAAAGAAAGTTTGGCTGCTTGCAGTGTTTAAGAAGGTGGTTAAAAAAAAAAAATGTTCTTTTCAAAAAAAAAAAAATGTTTGTTCAATTCTTTTTTCTTAATTTCTGTACAATGTACAAACTGTAAATCTATACTAAAATTATTAACCCCTTTTCTCACAAACCAATGCTTAAGGATTGCATGTTGCAATTTGCAAGTTTGTTTTTCTTCCTCCCTGATGTCGGATTAAAGTCCTACGATAAAACTATAGCACTCAAGAAATATCGGGTGGAAGAGGATGGGTATAACAGATCTGAAACTCTGCCTTTAGAGGTATAGTTTCCGTTTCTAAAAGAACTTATTGACATTAACCGTGATTCAATATAATCATGCCCCCTTAAATCCTAGCTGGAAGGTAATGCGGCCAAAACATACTGTAGGTTACATAATCAAAATTTTGCTATAGTAATATAGCCACAATCTTGTGAACAATACCCATCTCAATAGCCAAAACACTAGTCCGTATGATCATAATTGAAACACCCATCAATCTTGACATACTTGGAAGTGCAGGTACATTTGTTTTCCCAGCCAGAATCATAGGATTGGGCTGTAACCATTTTGCAAGTTTGACTACACAGCAGTTCAGTTACCTGTCTTTAGTGCCTGGCAAACCATGTTAACAAATTATAATATATGCCTGAATATTTTTTTATTTTTTTTGCGCACTATAGTTTGTTGGTATAAATTATTTTCCTGGGTGGGAAAGTTGCTTTTGGAAGTTCTATTCTTAGGGTGTGTTTGGTACAAGAGAAATTTTTTGGTATCCGGAAATCACGATTAATGGGAATACAATAGAAATTGAGTTTACTTGGAATCTTACGAAAAATGTGTTTGGTTTGCCAAAATATTACCGGAAATATTGGATAAAGATTACTGATTCCATGTTTGGTTTAGAACGAAATATGACTTGGAATATGAGGTTATTTTACAAAAATAACTTCAAACTATTTTTACTTTTGTAATTGATAGATTGGGTCTAGGTTTTTATGTGTGTTGGGGTATTTTTGTCTCAAAAATTATTGTTGTGCTCTCCCTTTACTTGGTATTCTGAATTACCATATTATTTTTGGTAATCTAAATAGTGATTTTTCTTTATAAATCAAATTACCGGTAATCCTTGGATATCCGGGAACTGATTTTTGTTCCTTCTACCAAACATGGTAATTGGGTTTACCAAAGAAGGTTTACCAGTAATCCTTTTGAAATACTTGTACCAAACACACCCTTAGTGACATGATGTGGTGTGCCTTCTGGTGTAAGCTGACCTTTTTTGAATGTATTAATACCCATAAAATGACATTGGTTAGATAGTGTAAGAACTTGTTTTCGCTGAAAGAATATACACTAGTAGATAAGATAATATTTCATATTGATCATGATTCATTACCTAACTTTTTGTGTTTAATGTCTACTGCAACATGCAGCAACATTTCCTTTGGATCTTGTAAGGCGCAGGATGCAGTTAGAGGGTGTCGGTGGTCGAGCTCGTGTCTATAACACTGGCTTGTTTGGGACATTTGGGCGTATAATTCAGAATGAAGGGGTACGTGGTTTGTATAGAGGCATTCTGCCCGAGTACTACAAGGTTGTTCCTAGTGTGGGCATTGTCTTCATGACATACGAGATGCTGAAGATTCTTCTATCTCCAAGTTAGTAGCATACTCAATTGCCAAACGTCCATCATTATAATGCTCATAGTTTAATTTTTTTGAAGAATACAATTTCAGGAGAATTTGATCTCTTAGAAAATGAGATGCTAGAACATATCTTCTACGAAGTTTTGTTGAGGTGAATTTTGCTGTCATTGCCAACACATTTATCTGTGTATAGGTAGTTGTAACTTGAGTGACACCAATTGTACCCACGTCGAAATTTAGGTTGAAACTATTTTATAGTTGATGATTATATCAACAAAGCAGTTTTGTTGTGATGGCGCAATTTCTTTTTTGGTACTATTTAGAGAACATGTGGAAGACTTGTTACAAATTTAACAAAATACTTGCTGTGTTAGTAGTATAAGTTGATTTTCTTGTGACACAAATTACAATAGTCATTTTGATATCATATTTTATTATTTGAGGAATTTAAAGGGCAAATCCGAATGCTCGAAGATCCAAACTTGCGAAAATGAGAATCGATTGTACATACCATTGCCGTTACATCTTTGTAAGGAGATTGTTTTTCATATTTGAACCTGTGATCTTTCGATCACATGGAGTAGCAACCTTACCGATGCTCTACCATTTGAGGAATTTTGTCATAAAAAAGCAGTTGAATGATTGGGGATGTTTGGACCTAAAATGACCTCTAGGTATGTTTTGATGAAGGAGCATGGCATGTAATAAAGTAAGGCTCGAGCCTAGGTACTTTTGGCTCTGCCTCGACATAAATAAGAAAATAAGCTTGAGCTCATCTCTTGTTAAAAAGCTCAATAAGTCAATATTGAACACGACACTGGGGCCGAAGATCAATAGAGGCTTATCTCTTTATAATTGCTTCCTCCCTCAATGGACAGTGGTGGAGAATAGAGATCAATGTTTTAAAAATTGAGCTAGGTCATGGTTCAATTGGCTCAAGCTTAACGAGTTAAATTTGTAGTTCTGAAAGCATGTAGAATTAATGTACACATAAATGAGCATAGAACTTTTGGAAAAGGTTTATTGGGTGGGATTTCCTCTAAACCTTGTAACCATATAACACAGCCCACTACAATATATCATAGATATTTTATTATTTAATGATATAGCTGAGTGGACAAATGATGTATCGTTGGAGTGGACCCATGCTAAATTTTGCACACCTAATATCCTCAAAAGAGAACCGTATCCACATCATTAATCTTTTGGAAAGCAACCCTGAATTGGAAGAGCAATCATACGATTATTGGAAAGAGGAAATTAGCATAGTTCACAAGGACTCTAACCATGTACGCAATAACCATCACACCACCTCAACACTTCAATCGTGTTATTTTTCTCCTACGAACCTTAGTAAAATTTTGTATTGTATATGGTTACCAAACCAAAGCCTGTCTTTTCAAGCTTTTACGAACTAGAATAGTAAATGTTTAAGATTGTGCTTCATTTTGGGGGTTCATGGCTAGCATTTGAAGAATGTAGAATTCTTGGGGGCCCAACTCTACAACCTGATCCGAACACAATAGTAAAAAATGGTTTAGTAAATTGATACGCATAAACAACTCAAACGAGGTTAACAGAACCCCATAACAACTAGAATCACATCAGCAAAACATAAACAACTTCAAAACCAACAAAACAATTATTAACATAACAATCAATGCCAAGTTACATAAATATATTTACGTTGTCGCAAGACACAATATACACAATCTGATATCAATTTTTCACTTTGATAAAGTAAAAAAAATGAAAGCACAATCTTGAACAAAACAAAACTCTGTTCAAGGAGCAAAACTAAAATCTAACCATAAATTCCAACAGTGCTTTGGAACCTTTAATCTGTTAAGGACCTTGGGATACACCATCCTAAAAGCTAGCTCAAAGTGTGGGAGTACCCAAGACCTTATAAACTTCACATTAGTTGCTCATACAACCAATGTGAGACTATATATCTCAACACGCTCCCTCACACGAGAGCCCAAAAGGGCAAGAAGCGTGGAATTGCACAGGTCCAATTTTTGGTTTACTTTTTTGTACTTTTTTTTTTTTATTTTTAATTCCACTTTAAAGTGGGAGGCGGTGAGGGCTCAAGCTCTGATACCATGTAAAGAACTTTGGGATACAAACACACATTACCAACATCAATCAAATGAATTCATGTCATTATCACCTATAACCAACTCAGTAACCGAGATTATCCATTCTCATGGCACTCCAACAACCTTTCATACTTATCAAACACTTTGCTATTCCCACTGCAATTATCACAACAACATACCTCACATCCTCACAAGTATCACGAAGCTTTGTCTTCGGGAACCCTTCAAGAATCCTACTCAGTTCACCACGTTCAAACAAATGATTAAGCACATCAACCCCACCAACACCTAAAACCCTTCAATAATATCTGCGTGCACCATGGTTGCTAGTTTCCACTAACTAATTGTACGAGTTTGGTGGAAAGAGGCCATGTGATGAGGTTTTAAAGACAGCAACAATAATCTATGCAAATAACATTTTAACTCGTTGTTGATATATTCTGCATGAAAATAAAGAAGAAGAAGAAAACACTCGTTGAATATAATTAATAGTCAGTAGGGTATTTAACCCTCACAAAAACCTTCAAAGATGAAAATAAAGAAAGAAAAAAAAAAAACACGTTGAATACATTAATAGTCAATAGGATGCTTATAGCGCTCGACCACTTGGAGGATCAATTTAGTGTCTCCACAAATTAATACTAGACTTTTCAGCGTATTATGTTCTCACTCACTCACTTTTTGAAAAACTTTCCAAGAGGTCACTCATCCCATATTGCTCAAAATCAAACACGCTTAACTACGGAGTTCTTAATTTATGAGCTGCCGAATAGTAGATGCATATTAGTAGTATAGGTAGTACATATTAATTCATTTAAGCCATCATCAATTATACAATCCTATACTTGCACAACCTCTAGATCTCTCTCATTCGAGTGTTGATACAATTCATTCATGTACCCCTCCCGCTGGAAGCCTACTGCCATAGCCCTCATACCTTAGCGGGTTTGGACTCCAAGCACTTGGATTTTCGACTAGTAGCGCAGTCCAACCCAGTTACCAAAGGACTATCTACTCCTTGTCCTCGTCAACGCCCGAGATGTTACGTACTCTTGGGGTATTTAATCTTAGGGGTGTGCATAATGTAGTTCGGTTCGGTTTTCTTTGCTGAACTGAACTGGAAAAAATGATTCAATTTGGAGAAGTGAATTGGTTTATTTTTAGAACCAGTTCAGTTCAAAACTAGTTTATAATTAGTTCAGTTCGGAACTAGTTTTGAATTAGTTTGGGTATGCATGACAACCATTATGTTCCCTTGGCACTGTTTCTAAAAATAAATAATTTTTTTCTATTTATGTGCCTTGGAACAGTTTCTAAGGAAAAAAAATGTATTTGATAACATGTTCTATTTTTATTCCAAGAATGAAAATTGCATTTGGTAACACAACAAATTGTATAATAAAAAATAATTCCTATTAAAGTTCAATATCATATCAATATTCTTCACATAATTTCAGAAAACACATCATGCATATAAACCATCCCTCCATGAGGTATGGTGGAACCATCAATGGATAAAACCGAGGACACGAAAGCTTACATGTAGTGCCAAAATCCCTATCCAAAGGTTCGGTATACAGAGACACACCAACAGTCACACAATCCGACAATTGCAATCTGTTTTGTATGAAAACGTAATTAATATTCGTAAATCCCAATTTCCTATCCATTGAGCAATGTTTTCTTTTTCATTTAGTGACTTAAATCCCTTCTAAATCATAATTATCGCATATTAGTCCTCACTATATTGGTATTAATATTTTCCAGTAGCAACACTAACTCCCTAGGGTATCCTACCCAATTTGGGACTCTCCCACGCATAGGAACCAGTTTCTGGTCATTCTGAAAGGTGGTAATCGATTACCAAATAGGGGGTAATTGATTACTACACACGGTAACCGATTACCATGAACAAGGTAACCGATTACCATGAGCAGGGTAATCGATTACCATTGCACAAGATAATTGATTACCATGCGGACAGAACACGAAAACTGCAGAATTTTCTGCATAATCTGCGGGTTCAATGACTTCCAAGGGTCCAAGGTCCGATTTTTATCAAAACAGCAGTTCAACTTACATGCTTAAACATCATTATACCATATTTTACATGCATCATTAATATTTCCACACTTTACTTCACAAACTAATTCATTTTCAAGAAACTACAAAGGAAATGACTTGTAGTTACCTAGGGACCTTTGAAATCAAAAAAACGGGGAAGCTTTGAGGACTTAGGAGGTGCTCCAAGTCACTGACTTGGTGGTGCATGAAAATTCCACTGCAAGGTAGGTTCTTTCCTCATAAAGGTTGGTTCTTGAAGCTCCAATTGAGGTGAAACAAGTTTTCACTTCCACAACAATGGAGGTAGCCCTTTAATGCCCCAAAACAGAACCCCTAACCTCACAAGAACACTCTTCCCACTCCCCAAATACATGCTAACAAGTATGCACAATGATGGAAGAGGGTATTCAAGAAGAAATGTGAAGTTTTGGGGTGTAAGTGAAGAAAAACTCAATCTTTCCAATGGAGTAGAAGGTGGCAGCCAAGAGCTACGTAGGAATTGCAAATTTCTGACCTAGGTTAACGTGCCACTCTATTTATATCGGTGTGCTCACTAATCAATAGTATTAGTTCTAATAGCTCCGCTAATAATTTTTCTACCAAATTTAATATTCTGAACCTAGACATTTTCTAGGAATTATCATAGCTGCTATTAGTTCAGATATCTCCGCTCATTATCTTTGCTGTAAACTTGATATCCTTGACCTAGATATTTTTCTAGGAATATTTGTATTTTTCTTACAATTTTTTGGAATACTTTTCCGGTACACATTTATACTGTAAAACAGAACCACTATTCGCACTTTTCATCAGAAAAGTGATTTAAGCGTTATTCAACCTTCTCGATAAATATTCTAATCTTTTTATATTTATCCAAGGTCAATTACAGAATTATTTCCTAATTTCATAATTAAATTATTTAAATTTCTAATTTAACGATGCGGGTTCTTACAATTTACATCTTATAGCAAGGTGTTGAGTGATAAGGGAGATGACCTCGGGTGCCTACTTGGGAGTAGGAGGATGAGTTTCTCCGGTTGTATCATGAGTTTATGGACAAATAATTTCCTAATTTAGCGATCAAAAGTCTTAAAAGATAGGGAGAGTATAATAACTCACACCATTAAATTGAATACTTAGGAATTTTACATAATTAAGAGAGATTAATAAGATAAGAAATATAATAATTCAATAAGTTATTCCCGGAGTGGGAACCACGTTCAGTAAGTTGTTGCATAGTAGGAACATCATTCATCAAGTTATTCCCAAAGTGGGAACAACGTTCACAGAGGGGAAACAACGTTCCCGGGTTGAAAACGTTATAAAGTTACTTTTGGGAGAAAAGTGCAAATAGGAAAAAATTTGAGGTAAAAATGTAATTTTTCAAAAGTTACCCAAAACTTGAAAATAATATAGTGAATAATTATTAAATCACTTTGGTGACTGTTGAAATTTGTTTTAGATGATTAAATCATGAATTATAGGAGATTATAAATGAGTTCATTAAGGACAAGTTGGTAATTGGCCAAATAGATATTTTTGGTTGAAAGTCAAAGAGAACCACTTATTAAGTATGCTTAAGACTTAAGCTATCTTCATTTCTCTTTATCTTTCTTGTAAGAGAACAATCCGAAAATAGTGAACTCCATTTGAGAGAGAGCTTGAAACCTAGTTTGAGTTCTAGTTAATGAAATCCAAAAGTTCCAACACCAAAAGTGCTTAGAATCCTACCAGGAATAAAACCCACCAACTAATTTTCCTTGAGAGGTCTTGTAGAGAGAGATATTTTCTTCCTAAAGCTTAGGAAAAATCTTGAAGTTTTAGAGTTTGAAGAGGGTTTCAACTCATTAAAGAATGGAAAGTATTTCCCTCTTCATCCTAGAGGGATTTATAGTAAGAAATAATAACTCATTTCAAGTTTCCATAAAGATTTGACAAATCTAGGTTTTTGGTGAATAGTAACTTCATGAATAGTATTTTGTGGTAGGAATTTGACTTGAGTTATGTTGAAAAGAATGATGAGGTTTGATTTAAATGGTGAAAAATTGTTGAAATAACCATTCTAAAAACCTTTGTTATTTTCCAAAAACTAGGCCATGATAAAGTGTTGAACACTTGTGTTTTAAGGTTGGATTAGTTAATTGATGATAGATTATTGGTTGTTTGATGGCATTGTGTGGAGCTAAAGGTCTTTCAAGTGGAACATCTGGTGGTGGATCAAGCAATGGAGCATGATCTTGATTCTTGAGTGATTCAAGAATATGAGTAAGTTACTAAATTAGATTTCTTGTTGGAATTGTAATTAATAGCTTAATGATTATAGTATGATGTCTGGTGTGATCATACATACACCTTTGTAATAGGTGGTACTAGTGAGAAACTAGTGTGGACCTTGTGGTTTGAACACTTGGATGGATTGCATGAGCTTAAAGAAAGAATTGGGAAGGAAGCTACTTGAGGTAATCTTTTGCACCTTGGGATTTATCCTTTTATTGTTCCACCAAACCTAGATGGGTTTTGGTTTATGTGGTTTGTGCAATTAATTGTGATATAATGCATGATATGTGTTGCTTGGTGTGTGGTGTAAGATGGTTTCCTTACACGGGTATGTGGCAAGATGGTTTCCTTGCGTAATTCGTACGGTATGTTGTATGATGCATACACTAGTATGTTGTAGGATGGTTTCCTTACGTAATGCATACATTATTCTCTGGCTAGTAGGATTATTTGTGTTGAGCGTCCTGTTGACGGTATGTTTACCAGGAGGGATGGCTAGGACCATGTCATTTGTATATCCTGTGGATGGTGTGAGCACCAGGAAGGATATTAGACTGTTATTGCAACATTGCGTGCATGCATATATTTTGTATTATTCTGTTTATTGCTATTATGCCTAAAGTGAACTTTGGGGTGAAGGAATCCTCCAAGGACCCTTAGTTTATTAAGATGTTTATTTCACCCCGTGTGGGGAACCATATTTCATGTACAGATACTAATGATGTTGGAGCATTACGTGGCAAGAGTCCAGGATAGAGTTTATTGCATGACATTAGACTGCGATGATCCTTTTTGATGTACATAACATGTGTAGGTATTTTGGAGAGCATAGAGTTTAGCTATGCATATTTTGAATAAGCCTATGTACATTTGTTTAGAAGAACATGCATAGGGTTTATATGTGTATGCTTGTGTCATTAGAAAGATCCACTGATGGATTATAGAATTAAGCCTTGGAAAGGCTTATATTACGTATGAATTATTACACAATGTCAATCAGGTGTAAAATGAGCTAGGGAAAAAATCTCATATGAGTAAATGCAGCCAAGTGTTGTCACTTTTATTTTTACATGTATGATCGACTTAGAACATCCATATCTCCTTCTGCCAAGTGTCAGTGGTGCATCGCACCAACCAAAAATTAGCTAAGAGGTACTTTGATCCTTTGCCTCCATCAAGTGTCTTTTGAGTCATGTAGCTTACTAACTTTATTTACCTGAAGGCTGTTGTAACATCCCGGGCACTGACGAGGGCGGAGAGTGATCGTCGGTGCGCAAGGGCACAGACAAGGAGCGGCTCCTGACAGGCTTTATGTGGGGGGTTACATGAACGAATGAATCGAATCGACACCCGAAAGAGAAGGATTCCAAAGACTGTGCAGGTATGAAACTGCACAATTTGGGATAGCTTATAAGAATTAATTGGTACTACCTATACTAACAAGATGCATATACTTTTCGGTAGCTCAGAACGGAAGAACTTCATAGTTAAGCGTGCTTGACTTGGAGCAATTCTGGGATGGGTGACCTCCTGAGAAGTTTTCCAGGAAGTGTGCGAGTGAGGAAAAAGCACACTGAAAATTCTCGTGTTAGTATGTGGGGATAGTCATTGATTCTTGAAGCAGTCGGGCGTTACAAGTGGTACCAGAGCAGGGCCTCTCTTACAGTACGGTGTGGTTCGAGGACGAACCAGGCGGAAGCTGGTGGGCATGTAACATCCCAGGCGCTGACGAGGGCGGGAGTGATCGCCGGTGCGCAAGGGCACAGACAAGGAGCGGCTTCTGACAGACTTCCAGCGGGGGGTTACATGAACGAATGAATCGAATCGACACCCGAAAGAGAGAGATTCCAAAAACTATGCAGGTATGAGACTAGACAGTTTAGGATAGCTTATAAGAATTAATTGGTACTACCTATACTAACAAGATGCATCTACTTTTCGGTAGCCCGGAACGGAAGAACTCCATAGTTAAGTGTGTTTGACTTGGAGCAATTATGGGATGAGTGATCTCCTGGGAAAACTTCTCAGGAAGTGTGCGAGTGAAGAAAAAGCACACTGAAAAATTTCGTGTTAGTATGTGAGGATAGTCATTGATTTTTGAAGTGGCCCGGATGTTACAGCTGTGGCATCCATCCTTTGTTTCATATCTCGGTATTGAAGCAATATACTGGTCAACATAGTATGCCAGTGCTTGACTTACCTTTGGTGTTCCTTTAAAGAGATAATGGCGTGCTGGCGTGCAGTGAGATTTTTTTACTTAATTTTATGGTGGTGGGGGCTTGCTGTTGTGAACGTAACAGGAGAGGAATTTGTCCCATTCCTAAGTTAGGGCTTGCCGTAAGCCTCAGCAAGGGCTGAAATTGGAACACCAAAGACATTGAGACTTTGGTGTAGAGATAATAGGTTTTTCAGTTTGTTTACCCTATGGAAGATTAAAGATACAGCTTCAACTCTTCATATAGTATATAGTGTTAAATAGCTGGGAATTTATCAAAATAGGTGAGACCAACCGTATGGAATATTATAAAAGTATCAGATGCAAAGGATTGCACTATAGTTTATTTTTATTAAGGGCTTCAAAATTTCTACACAACAGAAGAGTGGACAGATATTCTATGAAGTTAACCAGAAATAGTTGGAATACCCCAATGTTTTTTTGTGTTGGTTTTCATGTTAAGTTTTTAAGGAATTGATTTTATTTTATTTTTTATTTTTTTTGGGGTAAACTTTAAGGAATTTTTTCTATAATTGCAAGAGTGTTGGTTTGTGTTGGTTATCGAGGAATGTAGCTATTTCTTCCTTCTGCTTTTTAACATTCTCTCTATTTGTGACATAAATTAACCTCATACTTTCTTGGGCCATCAAAAGATTATCTCAACCTTCAATATCATTAACCGAAATTCATTCCTTTAAGTATTTTAGCCTACAAAATTAAGGCTCCTTTAAGCCAATTTTGTTCACAGAATTAAAGCTTACTCGTGATTTTAAGGAAAATGTAACTTTGTCCTGAAAATTTTGATCTTTCAGCGAATATTAGTTCTTTTATCCGCTCTTTTGCGAAAGTGAATAAAATTCACCCCCTATACTTCTCTCTCGACCTCTACTTTTTGTCTAGCATATGGAGAATCATTGTTCCCACTTTCACGTTTTGGCAGGGAAAAAAAAGAATTTCTTAGAGGGAAAAAAACTTGTTTGCTAGTGTCTAATTTTCAATATAGCATCACTGGTAACTAAATATATAGGCTAGTTAACATATTGATAATTTCTTAACACTTGTGCTGTATTTTTTTTAATTTTTTTACAGTAAAGAAAATGACCTTCACAATCAAAGTTTATTTATTATAAATTGTAACTAGAAAAATGTATAAGGGGGAAATGGAAGGATAACTAAGAACAAACCCCTTTGATAATTAAATTAGGAGAAAATGTTTTTCTTGCAAAGTTATCTCCTACTATCTCAAAATAACGTTATTTTGAATTTGAGAAAAGAAAATAATAACATTTTGGAAATTTTACTTCTCTCTTGCAACATGAGGTTTTCTAAAATGACCTTTATTTTTTATAAACTCCAAAATATATAATTTTGGGTTTCGAATTTCAATACATAACTTTGTAACAAGACAAATATTAAATCCTTAAACTAAATAAGATAATTTTAAACTACATACTTTAAGTGCATGAATGTGTGAGAAATTGGTAAAATGGAGAGAATTGTGAAGAATATCTGTATTTCTTATTAATGTAGTGTACAGGGAACTTTACCCTTGGGTAGAACCCGAGAACTGTACATCGTAAGTACAAGAGTAGTACAATATACGAATGTGGTGCAAATAATTAATACACAAATAAATCACTTGTGAGTGTACAGGGAACCAACTTATGTTTACAAAACAAAGTACAAATGAGCAATGTGATGATGAGCTTAGGTGAACAAAATGACAACCAGATCAAAAAATCCAATCAAGATCAGATGAACGCCACAAAAGATGTGTTGGTCAATGAAATAATAATCAATATCAATATGTTTGGTGCACTCATAAAAGAAATTAGAAAATATTGTGCGATTAATTTGAAACTCTTAAAATATAAGTTAAAATTTTTTTGGGAGTAGTAATTTAATCAAAAATTTAAAAATGACTTTTTTTGGAAAAAGCATCGGAAAAAATATAAGGTACTATTTTTGAGTATTTTCTGCTCAAGAAAGAAATATCAATGTGTAATAAATTAATATGGAGTGCCCTAAGCTTAAGGAATTAATTAAATATTAAGTATTAGCAGAAAAATACAGAATTTGATACACTCGAAATTCAAAACGTATTTTTTTAAGTAATTAACCTTAACTTCATGCCATAGAATCACCACTAGTTTTATTTTTTTGTTTAATTTTTTGGTAAGTGGTAAATCCTACTCTATAGGCTTGGTGAAGGTGGTAGACTCTATGCAAATAATGGTGGATACTATTACAGTTACTTTCGCATCTTTCTTTCTTCTAACGTAACATTATCATAGTAGTGAGTAACACAAGAGAATCAAAATCCTATTAGAACGCCTACGCACTTTTTTAAGGACTAAAATGACAAAATTAACTTCAAAATATATTTTTCTAATCTTTAAATACCACTATAAATTCCTAAGATCAAGGAGCCACAATCCAGCGCGCTACAAACATTCTACTAATACATTCTTTTGCTTTTTGTTCTCTCTTCTACTGCCACTGGTTCCAATCTTCTTGGAAGAGTCGGTATTGGATCAGGATCAGGTAATCTGCATCCTGAGGATTGAAAACAGTAAGTTTGTTTGTTTTTAGTTCTCGGGATGTAGATTACGTCTTCCATATGACCAATGAAGAACATTTAAGTCAGCTTGATAAAGTTAACATCCTTAATTTCTTTTTTTTTTTTTGGATTACAAACATCCTTAATTTCTTATTTACCTATTATATACTCTTTTCGTTTATTGTGTTAATTAGATTGCTCTACCCATTGGTGTTCCTGTTCCTTGAAGGAGTTAATGGTGTACCATGAAACATTGCTGCAGACAAAATTAGAGTTTCTACTTTGTGTTTATTGTATTGGATTGCACAGTTCTCACTCTTATTGTTGTTGAATATGACTCCTACTTTATACTTAATCGAAGACTTATGTACCCCTAATGCAGATACGTAAGGGTAAATAGGTTAGGTTAGGTTAGACTTTGACTTAAATAGACCATGTCTGTGTAAAAAACATTAGGTCTGGTCTGTTGGCATGTGTATGCCTCAGATTATAAGTCTGGTCTGACCTATATTTAAAAAATAAAAATTTTAATCTAAGTCTGTTAGCATGTTTAAGCCTATTAAACAATTAACAATTAAAAGAATAACTAAAATAATTTCACTGTATCATTCAAAATTATTAAAATAACAATTTATTTTATTTTATTTAAAATAAATAATATGATATAGGCCTACATGTAGGCTTATAGACCTGACATTTATAAAAAAACGTATAGCCTATTTTCTAAATATATATTTTTTAAAATCTAAGCCTATTTTATTTTACTATTTGTAATAAATCATGCCTAGTCTAATATAGGCTAGACCGTAGGCCGGCCTAGCCCATTTACATACTATAAAGAGTCTTAAGTTTTTCTCTGGTTTCTTTTATTTAGAAATTTGAGTTTGAGATCGTGAATAACTATTATGACTTAGAATTTTTTAAGCTTATTCATATTTTCTATTAGAAAAAAATGTATATACTGTTCTTCTGCTTACCCTATTGTTTTTCCTATTTGCGATCAATAATCCTTACAAGTGTATTCGATTGCAGCGCACAGTTATCCATATCAACTAACCGTTGGCGGAAGTGTGGCAGTATTGCCTGATAAAGTGAGTATACGTGACTGCTTTTCTCTTTAAGATGTTTGAAATTAACCACTAGGTTAGAAAAATATTTTTCAATGAAAATTTGGTATATTATTTACCAAAGTTAATTAGAAAAAACAATCCATTTAATTTTATTTATTTTATTCACCCATTACCAGAATCTCATTTTTTCCTATTTTTAGTAAAAGACTACCTCCTCGCATAGTATTTAGTACTGAAGATGTGCTTCTAGCTGAGTCAATTTTTAATCACTTGAGTATAGCTTGATGTAACTTGGAATGCAAAATGGAGATGTTATACACTTTTATATGATGCGACAACGATTGCTTCTTTCCTTGATTTTAAAAGGTACAATTTTCATACGGGTGATCTTTTTTTCTATTTTTTTTTTCTCTGCTGTTTGTATTAGTATGGAGTGGTAGCAGTGATCTCTTCAAAGTAGTGAAATATTGAGAGAAATTCTTTTGTAATATATATAAATCAATAGAAGCAATTTTCTTGTTCCATCTGTTAATTTTATTGTCCATGTGACAGACAGGAAGATCAATTAATCTCAATCATGGCAATTCTTGGAACTCACCAAAGAAGGAGCAAGTCATAGCGAGCGAAATGCCATGATATATCATATATTTTATATGTTATTTTCAAATTATTTTATTTGTTACTATATGTTATTTCTTTAAGCCATACAAGGGAAATTTTATTCACCTTGTCCCGAATCAACTTTTTCAGAACATTTGTTTTTATCTAATTATTTTAATTTTTATATGTTAACCAACGTGATCCTTTTACGTGTCATTCTCATGTGTCAACCTAACATGAATTTTCCTGAAATATAAATTTCTCAACCGATTCATTGATTGCTCGATTAATTCGGTTGAGTGAGGCAGGATTACCAGTGCGATAAATATCTCTCAACCAAATTGTTAACACAAATACATACTCAAACTCAAATTCGAGATTATTGGTTAAACTGAAATAACCTTATACAAATTGATGGCATGTTTGTTGGTCCTTGAAATATAATCTTTTCAGCTTAGACGAGAAAAATATTCGGGAGAAAAATAACGTAAAAAAAGCTTTAGTAATCATTCATTGAGACAAATGAGACGAGGAAGCCGCGAGGAGAGGGAAAGGCATGAGCATCGGTGGAGGCAACACCATCAGCAGACAAGACGACTAGAGAATCATTCTTTCATCACTTTTTTTTGTAGGGTTAAGGATAATTGCATAATGTTATAATTATATTAATAAAATATAACATTGTTCCATTATTTACTCCCAATGTGTTGGAAAGAAAAAAGGGAGAATAAGATATTGTGGAGTGGAACCGAGTCCACCCTTTTTCATTTCTTTCCATCCTCTAGTAAAAAACATAAAATAAAAATTCAAACAGTGCATCATACTATTTTATTTCATTCCATTTATTTCCACTCCTTATCACAAATTTAAGCATAATCTTACCTACTTGTTAGCAAAACTTTTTTTCATCGCAATTATGCATGGTAGGTCGTTAGATTGGTTTGACTGAAATTCTTTATTGAGCACGAAGCATGTTTGCAGAGAAAATTTACTACGTTATGAATAAGATAAATAAAAATAAAAATTTGACTTATTGAAGAAATCTGACCTCAAATGATTTTATTGAGAAAATTCGACATCTTACACAAAGTGCTTTTTCTTTTCAAATAATTCTTCTTATGATTTTTTATTCCATGTGATGAGAGTTTAAATAGACAAAATACAATTTGAAAATAATAATAATTACCCACTACAACAACTAAATAGATTGGACTAAAATAAACTATCCCCTATAGCACTTACCTAGTAACTACCTAAAATCAATGCACTAACTTAAAATAAACAACAATTTAGAAAATAATAAAATAACAAAATCATAACACATTCTTTAGAATTATTTATAGTTGATGCTTTTGGATTTTGAAACTGTACGATTGAATTGATAACAAAAGCTATTATGAGGTTTTAAACTCAAATAGTCATTTTTCTTTCTTTTGTGAGGTTATAGTGGCACTCTAAAACTTGCTCGACTTTTTGTTTGAGATGGTATTATTGGAGTGTTTTTCTCCATTAATTTTTGGTAGCTGAGCACACATTGCATTTATTGGTGCATGATTTAATGTCTGAATAACCACTTCAATAAATGCTACTTACCTTGTAATTAGAGAAGATTTTAGAAGAAAGTAAAGTATCACACTCACCTTTATATAAAGATATGAAAACCTTTGTAAAAGTTTAGCTTAGAAGCATGTGAGAAACCCTCTAAAGAGAAATTTGTGTGAATGACCTCTTTAGGAAAAAACTTTGCAACTATATATATATATATATATATATATATATATATATATATATATATATATATATATATATATATATATATATAAGGTATTCGTACACCGATGTAAGAGTTTAGAAGTATTACACTCAATCTTGACCATTGATCCACTTGTATCCAATGGCTAACATTACCAAAAAATTTAAGCCCTTGGATATAAGTGGAATCAATGGACAAGATTGAGAGTGTAACTTACACTGGTGTAAAATGATCCTGACCTATATATATATATATATATATATATATATATATAGGAGAATGATCCGTTTATAAATTTTTTTTACCAATTACACTAAGTATGACCGGTCATACACTCTTGATTGAAGTATAACCGGTCATACTTAGTGTAGTTTGTAAACAAAAAGTTTATAAATATAAAGGAAAAGGTTATATTTACGAACTTTTTGTTTACAGACTACACTAAGTATGACCTGTCATACTTCAATCAAGAGTGTATGACCGGTCATACTTAGTGTAATTTATATATATATATATAAAGATGAAGGTTATATTTATGATTTTTTTGTTTACAAACTACACTAAGTATGACCGGTATACTTCAATCAAGAGTGTATGACCGGTCATACTTAGTGTAATTTGTAAAAAAAAATTTGTAAATGAATCATTTCCCATATATAAAAGTTATATAAGTGAGTTAAATAAACCAAATATAATTTGAAATTTTAAATAAGTTAAGTTTAAACTTTATATTTGACTCATTTAAACAAAAAATTAAAAGGAAAATCATAAGTCTTGTGTTTTAAACAATGTTATTAAAATCGCCTCGACTTTTTACCCGATCGAGGTATTGGGTCACTGATTTAACCAATAGATTACTGGTTGAACTGCGTGATTCAATTAGTACATGCAAATTTATAATTTATATTAAAAAATAAATATATTTAAATACTTCTAAAAAACAATATCATTTCTAAATATTTTAGCTTTATTAATAATAAATATCACGCTTCGTATTCCAAAAAAAAAATTATCACGTTTCAAATACAATTTGACAATTGTGCCTTAGCGAACTACTCATTCAAGACAATATAATAAATGCAAACCCATCATATTCCCATTTTCCACGCTTCATTTTGTTCACGTTGTTGCCATTGTTTATCTACTCCTCCTCTTCTTTACCATTGTAGTCATGGCCTCAAGTATCACCATCGCCCGCCTTGTCGCTGCAATACTCACCTCCATCGCCTTTGCACCGATCAGGATCTCTAGCGAGACATCTATACCAGCATGTGGCCTTCCCCAATGGATCCCATTGCTGGCCAAGTCATCTCCACCATCCCCGGCGGGCCACCGTTCCAGTTTTCCTAACGCTTTCCCTTCTCTTCTTGTTTCTATTTTTAATCCGGCGAATCACCGATTTTAGTAAAATCGGCCGGTTCATATCGAGGCATACTGATAAATTTGCATGTCCGATCCGTTACTCTACCCGGACTGGTCACATGACCGATTTATCGATTTCCGGTTCTTATAACACTGGTTTTAACCGTTCAACTTTGCCGGACCAAGAAATCTTGTGATAACAAGTAATCATACCAAATATCATCAGAAGACTATTTTTAGTGATAATTCTTAAACTTTCAATGGTGATTATTTTCTAAATCTACGTTTTCTTGGAGTGATGGAACAAGTATCTCAAGAGGCTGAGAATATTCGAATCTAAGAAAGTGATTTGAGGGCGCCATGCTACCATATAAAAGACCATTCGTACAATAAAAAAGGAACGGTTCTTCCGCAGCATAAGCACCTTAACTGTGAAGCCCATTTGGTATATCTTATTATTATACATAGCAAGAGTACTAGTAAACTAACAGGATTTATTTATTTATTTATTTTATATGAACTTAATTATCTCTTTGAAATAAGTCGGTTTTAAGTATTTCACAAGCTTAAACTCTTTTGAACTCATTATAGGACTAATCCCGAGTCGGAGCTTAGTTACTGTTAAAGCTCTTCATCTCTCCTCAAAAATATATTTGATGGGGATCGAACATAAGTTTTCTTCCCACCTACTCAGTATGTGTTACCTACTCAGTTTATGTTGTCAACTGAACTAAACCCATTGGTTAATAGGGATTTTTGATTTGTGTTATTTTTTACTTTTCTTTTCCTTAAAAGTAGAAATTTATCCCACATAATTTTAAAAAATAGCTTATAATAAAAAAAAGTTTTTTTATAATCAAGAAAAATAACTGGAAATTTTAGAGAGGAGTTTTTTTTTTAAGATGTATGCTAGCTTTTTGAATTCTCATATTTTTTTTTTTAATATTGTCCTTATCCTAAACCTATATTTCTAAATTTTATTCTTTACCCTGTTACTGTAATAATAAATCATTCTATCTCTATGGTTCAAAATCCTAAGAATAATTTTATATACTTACCAAACTGTTTTTTAACTTTATTTTTTTTAAAAAAATTAAGTTTAATTCAAAATATTTTTTAACTTAAAAGAATGTATATTTATTTTTTTAGTAAATTGTAAAAGAATATGTTGCACAGGCTCTTATTCACCAAATTAAAAAGAGATAAAGAGAGAGAGAGAGAGATTTGGACTAGTGCCCGCAAAGAAAGCCATAGCATATATAGGCCTGAAATAAAATATATCCAGCTTGTGTTCAGAAAAGATTGATAAGTACTTTAAAAACAGGTAATAGTTCGTAACCAAAACAGCCAACAACTTGACAAGATATTTTCACTGAGATACCGAGCAAAAAATAATAATAAAAGAAAGAATTGATGCCGCCAAGACCATAGATTTATATTAATGAATTAATCTTGATCTATGTAATCAATATGGTTCAGCCTAGAATGTCTGAACAGGACATGGGAAAGAATAGACAGAGACAAATTAAATGAAATAATTTAAATGTAAAGATTACATAGATTTGCTCTATAAGATCCATCACAATACAGACAAAATATGGAGAATAAAAATGAATAGCCCTAGAAACCCATTATACCTACACGTGAGAATAATTAGATGCCGATCCTCCAATTAAAATATTTAATGAAAGGCCTACAATACCTAGATTTTGCTAAAGAAAAAAAAAATTGTAGTTTTCAATAATTTTCTACAAAGCAAAAGGGAAAAATATCACCATTTTTCTTTCTTTCTGCCCATATTTATTATATCTTTAATGATACAAACCAGAACTTTTGTGATGTAAGCCGTTTACCTACAATGATGCTGTCAGTGTAGACAACGAAATGAATAAAGAGATAGAATCATTTTAGAAAGGGTTACTTTTTTCTGCAATTAACATGACGTCGTTTTTAGGTGAAAATCAAGATATTTTTATAATTATAATTTATTTCAGAGTTATAATAGTTTCTTTCATGATAATTTTTTAATTTTTCAACCAAAAATGATGTCATTTTGAGAGCGAATGTAGATAATTTATCTACATTTCACTGTAAATACATTAAAGCCTTTTAGAAAAATCAAACTTGCGAAATGGTTCATTTGGCAAAGGAAAAGGTATAGTTGGTTATAACTGGGTCTGGAAGAAAAAAATAAAATAAAAAACAAAACAAAACGAGAAAGGTATGATTACCACACACAAAAAAGCGAGATAGGTGTAAGTTGAACCAACACAACTAGTGATAAAAGGCTACACTTAAATGAGGCTATGTTTAAACCCGGATTCCAAATTAATCTTATAATCAGCTCAAATAGTTTAAGTTTATGAAGATATTCAAGGCTAACTCGTCTCAAAGAGAGGGGCGGTATACCCGAAAAAAATAAAAAAGATTGTGTTGACTTAGACAAATATTCTCTCTTAAAGCATAGTTTTACTATAGTTCTGTCAAATAAAATGATAAAATAAAAAAATTTCTAGGTTTTTATTTATTAAAAAATTATATTAATGTTTCAATTTTGTATTAAATTTAAACAGACTCTACATAATATATATATAGGGCAACATTCTTTGACACCAATGTCAAACTTTTGTCACCAAATACTAACAGTTGATTCAATTAATGATTATCATTTATTGAAAATTAATAATTAATTAATAAGTTTGATTCCTAATAAAAGATAATCGTGGATTGGCAGAAATCGACGGTTAAATTCTACCCCTCTCTATATATATATATATATATTATTTCTTTCTAGAGAGGCTAAAGATAAAAGTGGAGAATATAAGCTCTAGGTTTGTCCATTAAACATTCAAGGCCTAAAAGAAAGAATTTTCATAGTACAAAAATTTTATGATATTCCTTTAATGTAGTTTCTCAAAGAAAAATTTAGTTTAGTGAAAGTATTTTACCATAAGTGTGTTTGTATACTAATGAATTATCATTATCTCGCAATTATAAAAGACATATATTTTTCGTTTGTGTTCGATCCTAGAGAACCGTAAATGATATACTGTATAGTATGCGCTCAGAGATATCCTATAGATAGGAACCTTGGTTGGCTTATAGCCAATATCTCAATCACTGCACAGAAACAATAGACTTATAGCCAAAACGTGAGTGTGTGCACAGTGTGGGTAGAAGTAGTAAATGAGTTCAGAATGTCCATACCTTGGGGTCTTAAGCCTTGTATTTATAGGGGTTACCTCTTGGGCTGTGTAGATCTTCTAGTTGTAGTAAGATTCAACTCCTTTTCTGTTGGAATAGGGATTCTATCCTTAATAGCTTTAATATTTCATATTATTAGGATAATTGAGTTATTATCCTTTAAGGGATTTTTGGGTAGTTAGTTAGGATATGGAATATATCCATAACAGTTTGTATGGGGCTTTTTCTGTCTTTATTGTGTTTCTCCATAGAGAATGGCTAGGGGTGAGTCTTTTCGTAGAGTACAATTATAGGATGGATAGAACTTCCAAGTTATTCTCAAAGAAGATGATGGAGAAATGTATGGGCACTTGAGCTTCAACTTTTTCGGAAGATCAATAACGTCTCAAGACAAAATCAAGATATATATAGGGAACAAGAAAAACCTAACCCCAGTTCTTCTTAGGCTTTTCTCACTCACTAAAGCCCAAAGGGATTTTCGGTAAAAGAGCAAATCTCAACAATCACTCATTCACTCTTGAATACAAATCTGAGTCAAAAGCCAAGACCATGTAACTCACCATTCATTGTCAACTAAAAATGTCACATCCCTTATCTCAAGCTAATCTAGGGATCTACAATATATTATTAATCAAGACTCCTTATAATCAAAAAATGATTATCCAATTCGTTATTATACCATTAAAAACCCAAAATTGAATTCCAAGATTAATAGTACTAATATCATGAATATGTATTTCTCCTTTGTAAAATAGTGATAGTTGATTAATAAGTTTTGTGTCATCCAATCAATTATTTATTTTAATGACTTTAGTAGTTTCTTTAATGGATTATATAACACCTTGTGTGCATCCGGTGTATTAACTTAATTATGGTACTGAGCGCAGCTAGAATTATAGTAATCTCTTATAATCTATGAGGTTGTGAAATAATCGATAATTATGGAAAAATTATGAATAAACTTTTTCCATTTTCAAATAAATTCATTTGTCATTCATTAACATCTAATTCCTTCATTACTAAAAACAACAACACCAACAACAAAAAAAGATTACTGTGGTTAAAAGTATCCTATATGAATCTACAACCCCATAACAAGTGGCCTAGATAAGCCAAAAGGGGTAACAGATAAGTTAAGGATGTTGGCTCAGCGCACTTTAATGCCCAAGGGCCACATTTTAGTGTGTTGTAGCGCCCAATAGTACATTGTAGCGTGCTTCAGAACGTCTAGTGTGCTAGAACGCCCAGTAGTGCATTGTAGCATGCACAACAGGTACTTTCTTCCCATTTAGTGCTCTATAGCACCCTCAAATGGGTGCTTACTGCCTCGAAGCGCATTTTAGCACCCTCAAGGGGGTTGTAGCGAGCTCAAGTGAGTCTTTTTCCTACTTCTAAGCGCCTTCAATACAGAGAGTATTGTCCTTAGCGCGTTAGTTCAAGAACATAAACACCCTCCATTCACCTAATAGACCATACCATCAATTTCTCCAAATAATCATACCTCAAATACATACATTTCATCCATGAACCAACTATCTTTGGCATTAAGCCGTCAAATTCATTACAATATTAATCTTGACATAAACATAATCAAAAGGTCAAGACTTTACTACACTTGGCTTCACCTTCTCATATATATAATTGAGACCATATATACAGCACATCACATATGACATCCAGTTATATATTTCCAAAAGAATAATCCTAGTACGCTACTAACATCAAAACAAGCCAAGCCAAAAATAGAAACACTCATGCATTACATGGGTTTCTTTCCTTGAGAAGTCTCAACTCCTTCACCTGATGTACCTGAAATATAATCCTCAAACGAGGTGAGATAACAATCTCAGTAAACTCAGGGTCCTTGGAAGATTACTCCACCCTTGACCAAACATTGCTGCAAAGTTATTTCCTGTAACTTCAGAAGAAAAAGGAACTAGAGTGGGTTCATAATTTACTTTTTGCAAGCAGAGATTTCTGCATCGGATTCTAGCATTGAGTCTCTTTGTTCTCTGAGCTTTGGTTTCATACTTATAGTGACTGCAAACCACATGACATACATAAAAGTGCAAGAAAGTGTTCCCCACCTCATAGTTCTTTGCAAGTCATGTGGTTTCTAGTCACTACAAGCATTTAACCTAAGCTCGAAGAAGAAAGAGACTCAATGCTAGAATCCCTCACAGAAATCTTTGCTTGCAAAATATAAATAATGAACTCACTATAGTTCCTATTCCTTTTGAATTTGCAGGAAACAACTTTAGAGTAAAGTTTGGTAAGGTCAATATTAAAGCTGAGGCTGACCATCAGGGCCATGATCATGTTCCTCCTCCTGCAAAGAAAGTAGCTGATGGCAATGGTTTCACTCGTGTCAACATCAAGTTCGAGCCTGATGCATAACATATCAAATATATTGTTTTATTAGGGCCAATTCACCGGGTTTTCTTATCCATGGTTTTGTTATATACATGTATGCTACATCAAGAAAATCAAGCAGTAAAACATCTAATCTTGTGTTATAAAGTTTTCCATCTCGAATCATGGGCACAGATACTAACATTTTCCTAGGAATAGATTCATTCGCAGCCACCAGAATGTAGTGTCTTGATCCATTATAGTATTCTTCTTTTGAAGTCCTTGATATACCTAGTTAGAGCGAGAGTTCACATGTTTATTTTCTTTTGTTATGCTTTCATGCACATCTTAATAATGTTATAAGAAGCATAAGGAATACGTGTTCACATACCACCAATACCTTTGCTAGACTGCCTGCCATGGCATATTGATTTAGAGTATCCACTTTGAGAGCTAAACATGATATGGTGCCTATAAAATAATCAGCATCACTTGTCCAATATTAGACTTTGTAACCTGTATCAATTGCAAAAGAAACAATCAAGTGTTATGTTGAGGTTGGACTTTCTTGAAAAGAAATTAACTAATATATAATGTGTGCTTCCCAAAGAAACGATGGTTTAATAAAATAATCTGCATCACTTGTCCAATATTAGGTTTCGTAGCCTGCATAAATTGCAAAAGAAACATTTTAAAGTGTTATGTTAAGGTTGGACTTTCTTGAAAAGAAATTAACTAATATATAATGTGTGCTTCCAAAAGGAACTATGGTTTAATAATGACATTATGTATCATAAAGTTAATGCATGTAATAATGAGTACACAACTGATATATATATATATATATATATATATATATATATATATATATATATATATAGTGCATTCGATAAAAAGGCATATCATGAACCAAAAGAAACAAATTATAATTATAAAAGGGTCAGAATTGGCGTTATACATCACTAACCAAGTTGGTAAGTTGGAAAATTTTCTCCTTGTACACAATGGATGATGTTTTGTGACTCATGCAGGTTTACTCGTTGAAAGATCATAGAATTGAAAATTCATACATAGAATTTTTTTGGTTCAAGTTTGAAAATTACATGTTCTTGGGAGTTGCCACAAAAGCAATTGCATAATTGTTGCTTGCTAATGATTATGCAAGACTTTCTCAAGGATACACATCAACAAGTAGTATAAGGCATATTTTAAGACCCAAATATCTTCCCAAAGAGACCGTGGCGTTTGTTTTGAGTTGTTTTAACTTTATAATTGCTAAATAGATTAAAGAAAATAAAATTGAAAACTGCAACAAAATTACCTATACTACTAAAGTCAAACAAGTTTTGTTTTTGAATTTTTGGAATTAAAAATATTGATAATGAGAATAGTGTGGGTAATGGATAAATAAGAAACTCATACCACAATATAATCCACAAACCTCAAATTTCTCATTGAACCTTAAGTCATAGAGATTTCCAACAAACTCTTAAGAAACTCAAAAGAGATCATGAATTCTCACCTTAACCACCCTAAAAGTTTGAAGCTAGGAAGACTCCAAGTCCCAATGGAGGAAAGATCTTCCTCCCCCTTCTACAAAAGTAGCACCCCAAGCACAAGGAACGAGAGGGTGGTTTTTCTTTTGGTTTTTCCTTAGTTTCTAGAGGATGCAATAGGGAGGGAAAGTGGAAAGGATGAAGGTGATGACCCTCCTTCAATCACTCTTGGTCGTCCAAATGTAAAAGGAAAGGAGGAGAAAACTTTGCCTTTGGAGAAGGAGAGGGAGAGACAACCGTGGAATGAGGGAATGAGAGGAAGAAAGAGAAACCTTGGTATTAAAAAATATCATCAATGAGAAAGGACTATTTTTCCCCTTTCATTTCATTTTGTCCTATTTCATGATCTAAACCACATACTTTTAGTTTCTTGGGCTATTTAGGTCTAATTAAAGTGTATCATACTTAATTTATTTTAGGTGTCACCCACTTTGCATAATTGCACTTTAACCCCCAACACTTTTATTATTTGCATTTTTACCCCAAAAAGTGACTGAGATCTAAATTAGACTTTTCAGGCCTGTTTAGAGCACCTAATAAAGAAGATAGGATAGGATAACTTATCATATCCTACTTTTATCTCTTATTTGGTGGGTCAATAGGATATGATTAGCTTATCCTATTGTCTCATTTTATCCTATCCAATACATGATTTCTTATCCTATGGGGGGAGCTGGGTTAGGATTCAACAGGATAGGATACCAATATTGGATACCCAATATATCCCTACGCTACCCAATATATTCTCACGCTACTCAATATATTTATATTTATTGCATTATATTTTGTTTTTTCTTTCTCCTTTCTCCTTCTACATAATCTTATCAGATTGCTAATCAGGTGTTCATCAAACACAGAACATGATATCGGCTTATCAACCCCATATCATATCCTACCCTTATCAGCCCCATATCATATCCTACATTTATCCTATCCTATCCACCAAACGAGCCCTTCATCTAATTAACTCCTAATTACACACTAATCTCATATTAATGTAATTAATTATTCGGGCTATTATAGATTATATGCACTTATTATCTAATTACATAAACTTATCAAGAGGATATTTCATACAAATTTCATTTTGTTTATTTCACATATACCAGTAATCGTATAATTTCACTCCTAAAATATCAAGTTATTGATTGTCAATATATTGGACCTTACTCGTTAGTAAATCAAATAATGAAAACTATTCAATTAATTATTTATAATAAACTCGAGATTGAGAGCAATAAAATAACTATTGTCAACTGGAGCTTCGGTACCTTATAACAAAATTCAACCTTAATTAAATCTCTATTTGATCATTTGAATGCAAATATTAATTCAAATCAATATTTTAAAATTTACCAGACAAATCATTTCTTAAAATATTGCATACTAAACAAAGCGTGCAACTTTATTAAACCATCGCAAACATATTCACTAATAAAGAGATCTTACTATCATGTCCTCCATGAATAAATCAAAATGAATATTTAGTCCATAATTATTCTGGACCTTTGTATTTGCAAATAGTTTGCATATTAGCAACGAATAATACCTCATTAATATATATTAGTCATAAAAATAATACATTATCATAATGTCTTGCTCAAAAATCACAAAATAATAAAAAGCTCCAACTTGCTTAAAGATAAAGTAAGTATGGGATCCTTATAAGAACCAAAAATATAACATACCTCTCGAACACCCATTTAGGAAATTTTTGGCTGAAATGGTTTGCAAGGTTTTCTTCCAATGCTATCTTAGTTACCATTGTGTCTCTTCTCTTTATGATATGACAGAACAAGTGATACTTCCTCTCTAGGTGTTTTTACTTTTTGCGACACCTGGGTTTCTTGGATTGTTCTTTAGTTCCACTATTAAAGTACAGAGTAATGAGTTGATCAGTACCTAGTATCACCTGAAGATCCTTATGGAACTTCTTAAGCTATGTGACTTTCTTTACAGCTTCAAATACATCTATAGATTCAGCAATTTGGTAGAATCAGCCACCTATGATTGTTTGACACTCCTAAAACAAATGGCCCCGCCATTAAGAGTAAACACATAGCTTGATGTTGATTTTCCTGAGTCAATATCCCCTTGAAAATATTTACCTAATGTTTCAAGACTCCCGCTAGAATAAACTAGCATATAATCTCTCATTTTTCGAAGAATCTCGAGTATATGCTTAACAAATATCCAATGTTCTTCTCTAGGGTCGGATTGGTAACAACTCACCACTCTCACTACATAAAAGATATTTGTCTTTAGCGTTAAATGGCATTCATAAGACTACTTACGACCGAAGCATAAGATATTCTATTCATATGTTCTCTCTGCTCATTAGTCTTTGGAGATTGCTCTTAAGAGAGATGAATTTCATATCTGAAAGGCATGGTTCCCCTCTTAGAATTTTCCATGCTAAATTCGGCAAAGATTTTGTCCATATAAAAAACTTGAGATAATCTCAATAACTTTTTATTATTAACTAGTTTTTAGTGTTGCTCGTTAAGTTTCTAAGAGGGGTGAAAAATTCCAACGCATTTCCCTTGAAGTTCATAAATATGGTCGGGAAGGAAATTAATGAAACATGTAATGATTTATACTCTAATGGTCAAAAAGCCTATAGGAATGTCTTATCAAAGTCATTTTGAAATAGGTATGGCCTACTAACAAAAAGGAAGTAAAGGTCTCCATGCCCGATTGAAATTCGACTAGATAATTGGTATGTAATTAGGGTGTTCGGCCATGAACCTTTTGTTGGATCGAGCGCTTACCACTAGAAAAAAAGTTATAGTTGTTAGTTAGGGCGCAACTTTTTATACTTATGCTTATCAGTCCAAGCGCCATAGTTTGATCTGATCCCAACCCACACAATGGCGGACCCAAGATTTTTTCCTGGGTGGGGTGAAAAATCAAGTTGAATGACATCAAGTCACATAAAATATCCAACAATACATACAACATAAGCTCTAAAAACAAATTGAATAATCTCTTCATAATTTCATATACTTTGTTGATATTTAACTGGGCAAAAAAGAGTAAAGCAATATCTAACAGATGCACGAAATTATATATCATTTGAAAGAACAAATTATATTAATGATCGATTACTTTTTTACTTAACATCTAACATATGCACCAAAAATCGTCGCACAATTAGTCCTTTTTTAATATATAGAAACAGTCGTTGCTTATTGCTTAGAGTATGTTTGGTACCTCTTTAAGCTAAAAACCGATTTTAAGCTAAGGTTAAAAAAAACTGAGAAAATAAAACTACAAGTTGTTTGATAATTATACAAAAATTTTAGCTTAAAAGTTGTTTATTTAAAAAAAAAAAACACATTTCAAAAAAAACTGATACAACTTAAAAAAAACTCTTTCTATGAGCTTTTGGCTTCTGGCTTTATTTATTATTATAAAAAATACTTTTTTTTAATACAAAAAAATACTCTTTTTATTATAAGAGTTTTTGTAAAAACCTAATTGGCTTAGCTCAAAAAAAGACCTTCCAAAGAGACACTTAATAAATAATTCTAAGTTTCATTTTCTAGTAATGAAGATACACATAAAGTACTATGCAGGTAGGATGACAAAAACTCTAGAAAGAAAAAATGCAGGAAAATAATAATGCTCATTGTTTATTGCTCACTACATTATTATTATCCGATCCCATTTTATGTACTGAAGAAAAATCATTTATTTGTGTTGACAATGATAATGAGTAACCGCAGTTCTCTAGTTTTGGCCAATGATAGTATCCTGCATAGACATCAAAAGCCAGGGGCACATTTTATCAAGAGGTACTTCATTCAAGTTTCTATAACTTCGGTCTCAAGTTCATATAAACGACACATTTGAGGCTCACAAGTCGTAAAGCAGCACGTAGTAAATCTGCTCTCGACCTTAAGTTTAGTTTAGTGGCAATTCGTGACAATGAGAAGACACAGTGTTAATCAAATTGATCACGTATATACTTATTAACTCAGTCACAAGGAACATTTGGCCTTCAAGTGCCAGCTGAACCAAATTTAAGTTAACGATCAAATTTTAACCATTGATGTTGTGTACATTACCTTAATATATCTGCTCATCGTACCAGAATTCATGAAACAAATCACACAAAACATACACATCAAATGCACATTGGATCATCATTCTAATCACAGAAATGAATTTTACAACCTATGTTTTTCTGGTTAACTCCCATCAGCATCCCAAATTCCCCTCCATTAAAGAATAACTGTACAAATAAATAATTTTATCGTGTAAAATGGGAGACAAAGAACCATTGCTAAAACTTTTCCTTAAGGATACCTTGACTATCATCACATTTCAGACGAGCCATTCGCTGTGACCTTGAAAAACCTTGCCTGTTATTAAGCCTATCAATGTAATCCCGAAGCCTATAACGGTCTGAGTTTGTCAGTGAAAATGGAGGATTCAGAATCAAGGATGGTCCTTCCACTAGAAGGAAAAGTAACAGATGGACAGCTTTTGAATATAATGCAGTTGCACTTTCCATGTCACCCATGAGCTCTTCTACCTGCCAAAAACATAATACCAGAACACAACCTCAGCTTGGATTACCAATTAAATCTTCATGTGTGTTCAATTTTAACATACATAAAATGTCTTAAGACATCCCTCGTTTTGTATAATCTTAATTGTGGCATCCTTTCACCTACTTTTAGGCACATAGAAGCATAAGAGGAGGGGAGTTTGCCCCATTTTAAGGTTACAGCATCCCACAAGCCTCAACAATCGCTTACAGTGGTACTTGCATATAACCCTAGCAAAGAAAGTGCACTAGCAGGAATCAACCCCAGATGCTGATCGATCCTGTTAATCAAGCCACCCTCATTGGCAAATGACATGCTTTCAATGTGCAATGCCCGTGATATGCATACAGATATTGGCTTGACAAAAACTAAATTATCCCATAGGATCAGGATGGAGTTATTTTCTCTCAATCTTTACTTATAGCTAAATCACAGCGGCAAGGTAAGCACGGTGCAGATTGAAATGTTGGAGCTATTTTCTCCAATCCTCATTCACACGGATTATCGTTAGATTCTAATATTAGATACCAAACTCATGTAAGAAGTCAACCAAGTCCCAACTATTTATAACTACGACAAAATTAGTGCACAGAAGAAAATCAAACATTACCAATAATTCAGTGAATCTAAAATTGTAATTTTAAGATGGACTTTAAAACCCTGTCCAAAATGGAAGAAATGAAATGCGGAAAAAAATACTCACACCCCCATGTCTCCCAAAAGCAAGGGCAGATTGAAATATTGTCTCCATTGCATCTGGCATCTCTGTATTTCCTGCAGTCAGGACAAATAAATGCTTGTTATAAATCTAGTATATTATGAAACCTAACTACAAGAATCACCTCTCTCTCTCTCTCTCTCTCTCTCTCTCTCTCACACACACACACACACACATACACATACAGTTGGGAGACACTTTACATGTTGGAGATATATTGTATTATTGAATAAGACTATAAACTCCAAATATTGGCTGGCATATTTCAACATATCATTATCCATAGCTACCAATGACCTTCTTTCTCGGCCATATAAAAATGACTCTTGACAAAAGCATTACATCCAATGTAGTGAATGGCTGAATGCTACATCAGCGCATAAAATCTAAAAGTTTAAACATAGAGAATAATAAACTCTTTTTTACAAAGTAAGCATAGAAAAGCAAATACATTTCATATGAGAACTGAAACTTTTAACTCACTAAACATAAGTACATTGATGTTAAAGATGGATTATCTTAAGAAAGGAAGGCAAGTCAACTAGCCATTCTGCTTATAAATCAAAATAAAAAAGTCATACCAGGCTCAATGGTCTTGGCAAGTTCTTCAGCATACTCAAATTCCCTCAAAAATTCACTTTCAATTTGGGATAATATATCCTTTGGCCTTTGGATTTTTCCATCAAGGCATTCTTCTGAATCAAGACTACCTAGCTTCTTGCTGGTGCTCCTCCTATATCTTGAAGTTTCTAGATTTGGACTTCCTTCCATGGCTGAAGCAGCCTGTGTATGGCATATGTGCAGTGCTTGCTTACAAATTGCGAGAATTACAAGCTGAATAGAAAATGCTTCTAGCTGCTTCCCTGCTGCCATCTTTTAATTTTTTTAGGAGTGGACGAGAGAGATGGAGCCATCAGAAGGATGAGTATCATGAATTTTATGACACAAATAAAAACATCAAGATTTATAAAGTAAAACCAGAACATAACATGAAGTGCATTAAGGGAAATGTAAAAGGGAGACAGGGTTTCAATTATTCCCACCAAATGAAAAATTCCTCATAGGCATGTAGATAGTGCATAATGCATACTGAAGACACAACTCAACAGCTTCAGTCTAATGACAAAAATAATAACATCATGTTTCTAGATATTGGAGTATGACAGTTGTCGTGGTGTATATTAGCTTAATTGTAATTTTATCCTGTACAGCTGATGGTGCCAGGTATCCCATTAGTCTAGTCAGTTCCATTTGTTAGTGCGGTTACAGATTAATGTTATTGAACCAGTTGTAGA
Organism: Gastrolobium bilobum; assembly: GCF_033153095.1. Classification (NCBI taxonomy): domain Eukaryota; kingdom Viridiplantae; phylum Streptophyta; class Magnoliopsida; order Fabales; family Fabaceae; genus Gastrolobium; species Gastrolobium bilobum. Next base: position 159,266 of record NW_026896246.1, on the reverse strand, counting down.
AGTCTTGTAATCATTTCCTATATATTCAGATCTGAGTATGATCAATAATATTCTTTAGTGCATCCTCTTTCTCTGATTCTTTCTCTCGTTTATCTTTCTGTTTCTGATTCTTTTACTAGAGGCTGTTTATTCATTTTATTAGACATAGAAGCCCAATAAAAATACCTAGGCTAACCTATAGTATTATTAGAACGTTGGTATCCATTATACGAACATGATGTATTACCCATAATACTGGACCACACAATGTCCCGACTAGTTTAAAAGGCAATGTAACTAATAAACTTCTAAAGGCCCCAGCAGAGACACAGTGAACAACTAGTATATGATTTTCCCATAAATGCACATTCCTGAACTTCAGTGCAAAAGTTTTACAGATAAAATTACAGTCACTGTATAAGATCACAGTAGTTAGCATATTTTCAAACATTTACCTTTTCATTAACTAATTCCGTGATGGTAGACGCACACTGTTGCAATGATTTTACCCTTGTCATGCAGTGAGCTGATGGTTGTTCATCACCTGTATCCATTGATCCATGTGAAGTCCCAGGAGCAGAGTCCTGACTTCCTGAACTTCCAATTTGGCATATGCTATTGGTAGGTACACCACCGATTGGCATTGGAGCACTTACTGTAGTGATTGTATTAGAAGACTCTTGGGGGAAACTACCTGACCTATATGGGGAATGGCTTGGCTTTGAAGCACTCACAGAAGAAGATGAAACATCCATAGGGGGCCCCGACACAAGAACATAATCTTGATCAATATTCTCTAGTGAATCCATAACTACCAAATTCATACAACAAATATAAGCAGCATCACACATAATTTCGCAAGATGTGTCATAAATCCAACCACATAAAACAGAAATGGGAAAAAAAAAATAGTTTGGTAATTGGTACCTTTTGGATGGTTTGTAAATATCTGTTCTGGAGATTCTAGAGGATCAATGAGATTTCTTCCCGAAATTCTATGGTTTTCCAATCTTTTAGTAGTGTTTTCAGGTCGCTGTATTACACTACCATATCGGGAAGTACAATTAATGTTATTAGCAATACGAGATGCTGACTCTGTTTTATCTAATTTTGTATTTAGATCAAATCCATAGGTAGACTTCATTGAGGACTTCTTCCTTGAAAAGGATGGACTCCCCTCAGGACCACTAGAATCATCATCTAGAATAAAAGGTAAACAATCCTCTTGATAATTTTCCTCAGTTCTTAAAGGGTCAGACACTGTTGAACAACACCGACCTACTAGCCTTGAAGAATTTCTACTCCTGCAAACCAAAAAATATTTGTCAGCAAACTGAAAAATCATAATAACCATACATTCATAGAGCCTTCATATTTACCTCAATGGTTCATCCTGTTCTGGTTGCTTATGGGAAAGGAATGGGTGGTTAAAGAATTCTTCAAAAGTTAGACGTTCCACTGAAAATTAAAAAAAGATTCGGAACAATGTATCAGAAAAAGATTTTACCGAAGCATATGAAGTATATAGAAAATCAAGAACATACTATGAACTTCTTATGCTATCGCCTTTTACTTGATTCTCTTGCACAAAATAACAGTTGAAAAAGTAGACCAGGAAGGGCTGTAGGTTGGAGCACAACGTGTAAATTTCCCTCAATTTACTAACTCAGGATTGTACAAGCATATTTTATCAACCAATCATCCCTCAATCAAGCTCCAACAAACCATCTATAATCAATCCCCAAATTAATCACCCTGGATTTTAAGGGCAACCCTTTCTTAATTCATAAGAGCAAGGTTGTCAAAATCGAAATCTTACCTAAGATCGGAAGCGAGTGATAAGATCGTAAATAATGAGAACGACACGAGTAGTGAGATGTTATAGTTTTATTTTAATTATAAAAATAATAATATTTATGAACATAAAATAACATTTAAATCGCAACTTTAAATATAAAAGATAGCAAATATAATAGACAACAAAAGAGTTTAAATACAGAAGACAACTTTAAATAATTATCAAATTCAAACAATTCAAGTTTTTAATAATAATTTATTTATCTAATAAAAATAAGTTACTTAAAATACAAAGTTATATTTAATATATATATATATATATAACAAAAAATAATATTTAAATCACTATTACATTTAATTAGAAACATCAAACTATAAAGGGTATTTTAACAATCAATTTTAATTACTATATAAAAACTTTAATATGCTAATTCAAATAAGAGAAAAAAAAAAAGATGAAAAAGAGAAGTCAAATAAGAGAAGTCAAATAAGATAAGAAACGTGTGGATAAGCTATTTCAAACAGAAAAGTCGATTGTCTTTCAGTCTTTCTCTTCATCCAAATGAAAATATGACTCTCCCTCTCCCTCTCCCTCTCCCTCTCCCTCTCCCTCTCTCCCTCTCTCTCTCTCTCTCTCTCTCTCTCTCACTCTCAATCTCACACAGAAGAATAGAAAGGTTGAGGTGTTTCCGTAGCAGTCGCAAGTCAGATATACGATGGAGAAGGTGGATTAGGGTTTTCAATTTAGGATTTAAAAGATTTCGAGTCATGGGTGAGTTTTTTGGGTCATGGGTTATTTTCTTGATCAAAAAACACGATATGATCATGCGATCCCACCAATCCAATGAGTTTAAGCGCCGATCCCACACAATCTTACTAGATTGCGATACCAGGCGATCTGGATCTATTTAAGGGGGAAAAAATCATAGGATTGTGAGGTCCTACGATTTAACACACGATTTTGATAACAATCCATAAGAGTTTCGTTAAAAGGCTCTTTACAATAGTAATATTTACCTTTCCAAGAGAATCATTATATTAAGTAATTATGTATCTAAATGTCATATAACAAACCAAAGTAAACATTCTCCTGTGTCAAATGTGATCTCCATTAGCCAAAAGAACAAAAAACAGTGTACCCCATGATTCTTATTAGTTTGCAGGAGGATGATCCAAGTTATTTAAAAGCTTCAAACATCAAGGTAGATTTGTTGGCCCAATTTTGTTGTGAAGGAGCCATCACACTGATGATTACCAAAGCAAAACTAATTTCACAAAGAGAGGTTGGAAACACAACATGCATTCTCCCACCCTCTCTCAAAATAAACTAGTTTTAGAGGAAATTACTTAAAAAAGACTCGATGAACTCTCGAACCAAATTAGGCAAGTTCCAATGGTTAAATAATTACCTAAGGATACCATTAAATTTCTAAAAGAGACCCACAGATTTCACAATTCATTGATGTCTTAGATTTAAATCTACAAAAGAATCAAAATATACCTGGATTACGGCGCAGCAATTTCTGACACAAATCTTTGCAGTCAGAACTCAGACTTTGGTTATCAGATAGAAACTGCAATTCTGTTGATTTCATAATGTTCTGTAGTAACTGCAGAGTTCATGATTATAACAGTAAGCTAACTAAGAAGGTTAAAAGAGTCATACCCAGTTGGAGGACTGCAATACAGATAATTGCACCAAATTATACAAATTATTGATCAGCAAAAAACTAATTTGTTTGCCATTAAGAAAATCCTCAGAAGACGACAAAAAAGGGACACTAACATCAATTATATACCTGTATTTGATTGTTTCCAGTAAAAGGTGTTCTTCCTGTAACAAGCTGAAATAAGATTGCACCAACACTCCAGAGATCTGCCTGCGTGTTTAATTGAAGATAAATACGAAGGAAACCAACCATGAACGCTTTGGTGCTCTGAAGATATTAAAATGTAAAATATCACCTTAGCATCGTATTTCTGAAGTTGCATGATTTCTGGAGCCATGTAAAGAGGTGATCCACACAAGGTTTCTGCAAGGCCCCTAGGTTGCAGAGATCTGCCCAGGAAGAAAATTGTACTTTAACAACTAAATTACAGAAAGGAGCATGGAGAACCTTTTCCACATACAATTCCCAGAAATTTTAAAGTCACATACATAAAAAAGTAATACTTTTGAAAACAATTGGGCTTTTATACGGCCTTAAATCATTTTTTCGGTCTTAAAGATGCATTAAGTATAAATAATTAGGCTACCTTGCAAATCCAAAGTCAGCAATCTTCAGCACCGACTTCTCATCATTTATGGAGAGAAGAAGATTCTGTTTCAAGGAGTATGGGCATTACAAATACTTAGATAAAATAACAACACAACCTTCATTCAAAGATTAAACTTTAAATACAAGGATTCTGAACTAACGAGACATAAACCAAATGATAGGCATTTCTATTGTAGAAATTAGGATCCGAAACAAAACCTGCGGTTTCAGATCTCTATGAATTAAGTTATTGTCCCGAAGAACTTGAAGGCCAGTAGCTGGAACAGAAAGAGTTCTTCATTACTATAACATTTACTGAAAACACAACTGAATACAGCAGATACATACCCAGCTGCTGCATAAAATGCTTTGCAGTAGCCTCCGGTACCCTTCCATGGCGTTGAATGTACAAAGAGAGATCTCCCCCTCTACAGTATTCTAACACAAGATGTATCTTTCCAGGAGCCTACATAAAATGAATGGCATTTCTAAGCAGGGACATTCTTGATGCACCAATGAATGCAAATTTCATTAGGTGCTACAATCATTTCATCCAGATCAATCTATTCATAGAATATTAAGTGCCAATATTCTTAGTCAAACCTCATACTTTTTGCTTTTGAATAAAGTAAGCCAAGCCCAATACCTAGAGCATAACTCATAGTGTAGGAGACAACCATATATCATTTGCCATCAGCGCAAAATAAATCCAGTCCAAATCAATTCTAGGCCACTTGACTTATCATTAAACTATGGCAAGCTACCATTTCTTAAAAGCAATATCCACAAGCACATTACAAGATATTAAACAACCAATGCGATCTCATAATCAAATAGTCATAATAGCTCCTTCATTTTCATAAAGAGCTCTTTACTCCTACACTAAACCAAGCATTAGCCTCTGCATGTTTTGCGATCATGAATTCTCCCAATTCAACTAAACAGCAAAATATCACATCAGAATTAATACAGAGAACTTGTGATTTTATCTATATTTTTACAAAAGAATCAAGAAGCGGCAGCAGACATAGGTGGTGGCACAATGCGGTTACACGATCCTTAATATAGTAACATACAAAACATCTTACGTAGGCACTCCCATAAAGGTAAAACCTGCCTCCCTCTCCTCAAATTCTACGGAATAACAGACCCACTTCAAATTTTCTAGTTCCGCCCCCAGAGAAAATTAAAGATATATCAAATCCACTGTGGATAATTTAAAAAATCCGTAAAGTCATCACACATTTTGAAGCTCTTAAAATAGCAGTGTTTCACTGGGGAAATAAATTATTAGCTCTTAGATTTCAACAACAGGTCAAACCTAGTCACTTACACTGAAAATCAAAACCGAAAAGTTTAATCAAAACAAAAGAATATATATAAAAAACAAATAATAATTTTCCGAAAATTCACCATTTTAGTTTCAGTCTCAATCACACAATAAACTTAGATTATGCTACACAACCAAATCATATATCAATATCAATATTAATTACACACAAAAAAAAAAAACTAGAATTCGAACCTCAATGATATCGTGCAAATGGATGATATTAGGATGGTTAATCCGCTTCAAGATGAAAATCTCAGACATGAGACTCTCCTGCAACTTCTTGTTGAGGCGAAGCGTGGCGATCTCCTTTATCGCTACTTCGGTTCCGTGCACCTTGTGCCTACCGTGCCACACCACCGAGAACGACCCTGCGCCGATTTGCTTCCCGACGAAGTAGTCTCCGATCACCCTGCTCCGCCCCGTCGGCATCGCCATCGTCGAATTCGAAACCCTAGAAGTTGAAAAGAGCAAGAAGAAGAAGAAGAAGAAGAAGAATCCGAGCCCGGAAAACCAGCTCCGAATACCCGACTCGTGAAAATGGATATTTAGGGAGATTCAGATGAAGGTCCCTTTTGATTTTGAGATCTCTTTCTGTTTTTGATTGTTAGTTTTTTGGTGAGGACTTATTATTATCCTAAAATGATGAATAAGATGACGATTTGATAAAACATTGAAAGTGATTAATGGCAGTTTTTTACATTTTGTTTTTTCAACTTTTTCCAAAGCGAGGGTACTTTTGAATTGAGACACTTTAGTGTTATCGTTATCCACGATTTTATTTTGTTTTTTTTCTTTCTTATTTAATGAAAAAATATTTATTATATTAAATATAGGGGAGATAAACTGGCAAAAAATTTAAAATATTATTATTTTAATAAATAATTACGAATACATAGCTGTTTCGAAACTATCTACGGATCTATTGCACTCATTCACGCTCGCCCAAATCAGGCGTAACTCCCAAGGCATTCACGCCTAATTTTTTTATTTTTTTATTTTTTTGGTACATTGCCAGGAGGTATCCCCATTCAACCTTCTCCGGGCACCATGCCCTCGGGGTACGGCCCGTTTGGGCTAGCCCCTCGTTGTAACAGTGAGTGCACTAAGCTTCGCAACCGGAGAAAGGACGAGACTAATACCCCAATCGAAGATTTTTTGGCTTATCCTCTGGCCCCCAAAGATTTTTCAAGAAACTGCTTGAGGCAGGGTTTGATCCCTGCACCAAGCAATCCCTTAGGAGCTCAGCTGCCAACTGAGCTATCCTTGGGGGTTTCACGCCTAATTTTAACATGAATCATCTGGTGTTAACACGTGGCAAAAAAAGTCAACTTACGAATTATAAAACTTTGAAAAGCCATAACTTTTGACTCGGGTATCTGAATGAGGTAATTCTTTTTTTGATTTCACATAACTTTTCGAGATCTACGCAATAGCATCTCATTTGATATATTTTATCTCTCACGAACATAATTCAAATTTGCAATAATTGTATTATATGGTGTATTACCAAAAAAATTTAAAAAATTTATTAATAAGAAAAATAAAATAAAGATTTAATTTGTGATTTAAACTCAAAAATCAATATGAAAAATATGTATTAATAAAGAAAATAATTAAATAAATATTCTAAACACTTGGTAGAATATTATATAAATTTGTATATATTTTAAGGGAAAAAAGTATCTAATGTTACTTTAGATAATTTTGTTTAATATTTATCGAAACGACGTCGTTTTGGGTTTGAAAAATTAGAATGAGAAAGACTATTATAGCCCTAAAATAAATTAAAATTACAAAAACACCATGATTTCCGCCCCAAAACGACGTCGTTTTGATGAACATTAGATAAAGTTATCTAAAGTAACTTTAGAAAAAACAAACCTATATTTTAATAATTAAATAAATAACCTTGTACACTATTTTTTTTCAAACACTTGGTACTATAACATTAAATTCAAAATTCAAATAACCTCCAATAAGTTGATTGCATTTTATATTTAATAGGAGTTGATTGTGTTTTGTATTTAATAAGAGCTGATTGCATTGTAATTTTATGAGTTGATTACAGATTGTCGCCAATTCAAATAAATTTGCTGGAGGTTATTTGAATTTTGAATTTAATGGTATAGGAGGTGATTGCGTTTTGTATTTAATAGGAGCTGATTGCGTTTTGTATTTAATAGGAAATTTGGTGTCATCTTATTTATAGATGAGTTAATCCACTTTGGTGCCATCATTATATTATTATTGTTGGCTTGTTGCAAATCTGAATTGTGTTTGTGAGAGATAAAATATATCAAATGAGAATTCATTGCGTAGATCTCGAAAAGTTACGTGGAATCAAAAAAAGAATTACCTCAATCGGATACCTTAGTCAAAAGTTATGGCCTTATAAAGTTTCACGGTTAAACTATTAATTTTTTATGGCACGTGTCAACACCAGACGAGTCACGCCTAATTTAGACGTGAATGCTTTGGGAGTCACGCGTAACTTAGGCGTGAATGAGTGCAATAGATCCGTAGATAGTTTCGAAACAACTATGTATTCGTAATTATTTATTAAAATAGTAATATTTTAATTTTTTTGCCGAGATAAAATTATCTAGTATAATCTCAAAATGGAGTCTAGGTTAAAAAATAAAAGGTTTTTTTTTTTGATATTTTATATAATAAATTGTATTAAAATATGGGTTCATTTTTTCTGCAATTACTGCAAATAAGTTATCTGCAGTAAGTCTAATACGACGTCATTTTGGGCGGAAATTATGGTGTTTTTGTAATTTTAATTTATTTCAGGATTATTATAGTATTTATAATTATAATTATTTAGTTTTTCAATCCCAAAACGATACCGTTTTGGAAGTAAATGCAGATAGTTTATCTGCAGAATAACTGCAGAAATATTATTCTTGTTAAAATATTCTTTAAATTTAATCTTTAAGTCCTAAAATGATATCGGTTTAAGGTTGCAGCAGATACTTTATTTTCTCTAATAAGAGAAATATTAATCACTTAAATAAAACTATTATGTTTTGGTGTATATTTGTTGATTTTTCACATTATTTTGTTTTTTTAAATACTCTCTTTTTACTTTCTCACTCATAATTTTGTATAACAAATATGGCTTTAATGTTTCTAAAGTGAACGTAGATAAGTTATTTACGTTCGCTCTCAAAACGATGTCATTTTGAGTTAAAAAATTAAAAAAATATAATGAAAAAGACTATTATAACTCTGAAATAAATTATAATTACAAAAATACATTGATTTCTGCATCAAAACGACGTCATTTTAAGTTCAATGTAGATAAGTTATCTACATTGACGGTAGAAAAAGTGAACCTAACCAATGTTGTTAAAATTGAGATCTTAAGTAAAATCGGAAGATGATTAAAAAGTCGTAGAACGTAAAATCGTAATGTAAAAAAATCGTAAAAACGTAAAAGCGTTTGGAATATTAGTAAAATCGTTTTGATGGAAAAAAAAATCGTAATAACGTAAAATCATAGTGATAAATTGAAATTTTAACAACAATGAACCCAACAAATATATACCAAAATATCGTTATTTTAATTAAAGTCGTACAAAACTATTAATAAGCGCTTTTACCTTATTAATATCGTCAAAAAAATGTAATTAGGACTAAATAATTATTTTATTCTGTATACGGAATTTATGAAATGAAATTCACAGGGATGAGTTAGCGTCCACGTGCGGAAAACGGGAGCTGAGAAGCAACAAGGGGAAGAAGCAATGGCCAAATAAAGAATAAAATTGCTCTGCGCGTGTTATGTTATATCATGTATTAATTAACGCTCGAAGCGTGATTAATTAAGGGACCAAGTTTTCATACATATAAATACGTAATTAATTAATGTACACGGTTGACATTATTTATTGCTGTATAACTTTATTTATTGTAGTTGTATAACTCGATGTTTGTGCATAGTTGAAATGTTATGGGAATTGATCATTAAATATTTGAAAATTGTGCCCGTAACTACAAGCACACTCGTTCAATGGGGATAATTCCTATGTTTACTAAAATATAAATAAAAAATTATGTTCATTAATTATTCAATAATTGCGTTGATCAATTGCATTTTATTAATTAAGGCATATCCATAAATGCATTTTAAGAGACAATGATCAATGTGCCACACTTTTCGTAAAAAATTACCTGAATGCCATGTTATGTAAAAAAAATTCAAAAATGTTTGATGCCACATAATCTCGTTGCACCGTGGCTTATGTGGCCATACACCTTCTGCACGTCTCCACACCTAACTCACCAGGTGTTATAGCGAGTTAGGTGATGTGGCACTTTGGGAAAAAATTGCATAGCGCGACATTCAGGTAATTTTTTGTGGAGTGTGGCACTTTAGTCATTGTCCCTGCATTTTATTGTGCTTATGAGAATTACAAGATTAGATTTAAGGAAAATATTTTTCTCATATGACATACTTTTCAATGTTATTAAGATCAAGATCTTACGTAAGATTAGGAGGGGTGATAAAAATCGTAAGTCGTTTAGATCGACACAAATAGTAAGATCGTTCCTATTACTTAATATATAAAATTGTAATTAATATATATATATATATATATATATATATATATATGGTATATATTTGATGGGTTCACTTTTAATTTAATTAATATATATCCAAATCAATATTTAATTTAATTAAAAACTTCAAATTATTAAGAGTAATTTATTTAACAATTTATTTTTATTAATTATATAAAAAAATTAACCTCTTAATTCAAAAAAAATAATACAAAAGAGTGAAAGTAAAATTACAAATTTAACTGAAAGTAAAATTACAAATTTAACTAAAAGCAAAATGTAACTTTAAATAATAATCACAATAATAAAGAAATAAGATTCCAAACTTGTGGAAAATGGATATATGAAACATCATTTTTTTTTTTTTTTTGATAACGTATGAAACATCATTTTACCTTCTCTATTTCTATCTTTATGGGGTTACTGAAAAAAATATTCTCTCTCTTACTCCCTTTCTTCCATGGACGAACAGTAGTTGCCCTTTTGTGGATTTTGTTTTCGAACACTTTTAAGTCAGTTTGCCTACTGTAATCTATTTTTAACTTTTTCCTTTTTCTCTTTCCTTCTCTTTTTTTCTGAGTATTTTTGCGAAACATCAGAAGCAGAAGGATGTGCAAGCAGCAGAGGAAGTTGTTTGCAGAATAGGGTTTTAGTTTTTTCAGATTTTTTCTTTTGGTTCAAAACTCGATGGATTGGTCAATTCCACAATCCCACGAGTTTGGGCGGTGATCCTAGCGATCCTGCATTTAATCCAATCTCGCTTGTGATTCAACTCGAAACCAATGAAATCATCGTAGGATCTTACGATCCTACGAGTAAAATCGCGAGTTTAACAACCTTGATACTTTTATTCCATGCAACACATAAAAAATAGATGAAATCTATTTTTTTCTCTATTTTTTTCTTAGTATGTCTCACTTATTTTTTACATATTATATGAGATAAATTATTTCATTTAATATAAAAAATATATTCCTCTAACTTTAATTAAGAAATATCAAAATGTCGCGATCAATCTCCCCATTGCATTCCACCAAAACAATATTAACACGTGTGTTTAAGAGAAATATGGTTACGTTATTATTTAGCTGCCACTTGAGGCTAACACATTGGTTCAGCCAATTGTTATCAATGAAAAGTGTAGCTGGAGAGTGTACTAAAAATTTCAATAAAAATATTCTTAAAATTTTACAATTAAAATCCTAATAAATTTTTTTTTACTGCATTTGAGGTTCTTCCGACTGCCAAATGTTCTCCAAGTATACAACAAATTTCATATTGTTGGGTATGGCTCATACTTTATATTCAGATAAGGACTTTTGTTGGCAGCGCCCCCAGCCTGTAGAAGCCTAGTATTATTGTGAATCTCTTACTTATTGTAAATTTTTTTCTTAATAGTTTGGATTTAGGCCATGAACAATTGTTGTTAGGGTTTTCTAAATCCTATTTATATTCTCTTGTAAACCGAATGACTTGTAACGAGTGGCGACGAAGTGAATATAGTACAGACAAGCTGGACGTAGCCTATATTAGGTGAACAAGGTAAATCTCTGTGTAATTTCTCTTCCCTTTCTTTTTTCTATTTTCTCAATTTGTGTGTGTCGATGTCCAACACACACTACTTAAATGACTATCATCTTTTTGAATCTTCAACTGATCAACGTTCCTCAAGTATTTCTTGTCATTTATCTTATACTTATTCATTCGATTTTTGTTCTTGTAACTATAAATGAGTTTGTTTGAACCTGAGCATACACGTGGAGCCAAAATCATATTCTGAAGCTTCAAATCTTTCTTGTTGGCATGATACCATGAAAACTGAGCTGGATGCACATGTATTTGCTTTAAACAATACATGGTCTCAGGTTGATCTTCCCAATAGTGTTAAACTCATCGGCGGTAAATGGGTCTCCTATTTTAAGTATCGTGTAGATGGATTCATCAAGCGTTACAAAACAGGTCTTGTAACAAAGAGTTATAATCAATTGGAAGGAATTGACTTCTTCGACACTTTCTCACCAGTGGCTAAACTTACTACCATGTGTGTCCTTTTTTCCTTGGCTTCAACTCGTGACTAGCTGCTTGAGTAGCTAGATGTGAATAATGTGTTTTTTCATGGGGACTTACATGAGGATGTCTAATGGGTTTACTTTCGAGATTCACTTTTTTTTCTCCCAACAAAGTTTGCAAGCTCCATAATTCCCTATACAAATTAAAACGGGCAATAATATCTTCTTCCTTAATCTTTATTTGCTACCAACAATCCCATGCAGATCACTCTCTGTTCATTCGAACCAATGTTTTTTCTTTCAATGCACTCTTGGTGTACATGGATGATATATTGCTTGTGAGTAATGATTCTGGAGAAACCGCTTACATTAAGCAGTTCTTAGACAATAAATTCAAGATTAAAGATTTTGGGCCAACTTGCTATTTTATGGGTTTAGAAGTTTCTCATTTGCGTCAAGGTAATGTTGTCAAACAACGAAAATATACTCTTGAATTGCTACATGATGGTGGACTCTTAGCAGCATAACATGTTGCCATGCCTGTAACATCCCATATGCACGCAGTCCGTATACTTTTTATTATATCTAAGTGCAGCATAATTCGTTAATAACCATTAAGAAAACTCCTTACTTTGTCACCTACACTTGTGACTTGGCCATTTGTCCATATTCAAAAGTGTAAGTTAACTTTTTCTTTTCCTTAATATGATATCATACTTAACATAACTCATTCATACCCCATATGGTTCATAGGTTCACGTAGCCAATTCACATCTTCATGATTTAAAATGTTATCAACCCTTATATAATGGGTAGTCATGTTAGAACTCAAAATTATGATGGGAGAAGTTTATCTAACTCCCTAAGGGTTTCATACCCTTAATTAAGGTACCATAACTCATTAGAAGTGGGTTTATGCTTTACATGACATGAGTAATCGATTACTGCTCGAAAAATAATCTATTACTTCACTGTCACCAACAAGTAATATAATACTTATTGTCACTAATAGATTACTTGTCAGTATTTAAATACTTTATGGAAACATTCAAATACTTTCAAGATAATAACTCAATTAGAGTTTCTTCTAGTGAAGTATTTGATTACAAGTTAAAAGTAATCGAGTAATTCTTTGACAGCAACCATAAAACCCTTGTTTTTCTACATAATGAGTCATTGGAACACCTACAAGGCTCAAGTTGCCATCTAATTAACCATTCATCATGTTATATACATATATATAACTATCCATTACCATAACATATCATTTCCACTCATGGTGTTGAGATATATAAAACCATTAACATAGTCTCACCCAATAGCTTAAGTTGTTGGGTTGAATTGGTTCTTTACATGGTATCAAAGCCTCGTGTCCCGGGTTCGATCCTCACCGCCCCCACTTTCTTTCAAGTGAAATTTCTTTCTTCGCACAGGTAGGTGGGCTGTGCATTGTCCACCCTTCAAGCCCAGCGAGCTTTCGTGTGAGGGGGCGTGTTGAGATATATAAAACCATTAATATAGCTTCATCCAATAGCTTAAGCTTTTGGGTTGAATTGGTTCTTTACACATAGTTTCATCAATTTTGGCATCAAGTCATCATGCATAATTACATAAGTCCTCATATTCATGTTCTAATGAAATTCGTCATTCATATCTTATACATAATATTCAAACACTTGAATTACAAACCATAGCTCTTGAATTTGAATCTAAATACGTAAGTTATATTTACAAGCCTTTAACCAAAATACAAATTCACTCAAAAGATGGTTCTACAAGTGCAAATAACTCTCAGAAAACATCATGCCACTCGAAATACTCCAAGAGAGCTAAATGTGCTCATTTCCCTTTGATTTGCGAACTCCTCCTCCTTGAGGACTTGAAACCACATAGCCCCAAATGGAGTGAGATAAAAAGCTCAATAAACTAAAGGTCTTTGGATATTCATCCACCATTAAGTTCAGTTTCCTTCATGAAAGGTTAGAATATACGTGGCATAACAAGCAACATATAAAGAGACAATCAAAAATTGATTTAACCTGTACCAGTACACTAAGACAACTCCAATGAGTCGTACTTCAAAGTGAGTGTCTGTGTGGAGCTTCCAAGAGCTGTACCTCTTAGGAAAAATCCTTAAAGAGAAGTCCACACCTATATTATGTTGGCCAATGAACTTATTCAATCAATTCATAAATATAATGGCTAAAATAACCAAGCATATCATAATAAAAATCCAATTGCATGTTAATCCGTACACTAATCATGACATCCTTTAACAACAAGTTTAGTAAAAATAATAACTAAACGTTTTCTTATATTAAAATTGTTTATATTTTAATTTTTATATTTGCGTACAAATATTATTTTATTAAAAAATTAAATTATAAAAATTTATAATTTGTATAAAACCTTTTAAGAAAGTGTTAAATATTGATTTGTGAAAATAATTTTTATTGTATTGAATATGATAAAAAAAACAATTTATCATATTTATAATTTTTGTTTGCTCGCGGGCTGACTTTAGCCCATAGGGCTTTTGGCCCATGCGAGCCTTTGTTATTGAAGATCATTTAGCCCTTCGAGCTTTTTGACCCTAACCTACACGAATTAAGGCTTAATGGGACTGCTCACTCATTTTGACAGCTCAAGCCTTCTTTACCTAACCACTACTCGACCTAATATATCTTTTGCTGTGCAACAACTCACCCAATATATTGTCAATCACATGACTCCTCATTTTATAGCAACAACCGAGATCCTATGTTACTTAAATGGTTCCACTAGTACGGGTTTGTTTCTCCCTTCCACCAATGACATTCATATTTCTGTATTTGCATAGGCAGACTGAGCATTTTGCTTGGACACTCGTCATTCCATTACTGGGTTCTGTATCTTCATTGGGCCTGTTCTTGTTTCATGGCGTATGAAGAAGCAAACTACAATCTCTCGTTCTTCTATGAAAGCATAATAGTGGTCACTGGCAAGCATAGCTCGTGAATTACAATGGCTTCACTTTCTTCTTCAGGATTTATGCCTTAATCCCACTAAACCTGCTCCTATCTTTTGCGACATCCAATCCGCAATCTACCTCGCACATAATCTCACATTTCATGAACACTCTTAAGTATATGAAATGTAGCTACAAGCACTTTAAGTTTTTTTGTTTTGTTATAACGTACCAAATATACCAGTTATTATTCTAACATCCACTTTTGTGTTTCAAGCCCAAGTCACTTAAGCTCCTTGCAATATAAATATTGTACTCAAGCACCATTTGCAATACAATTAGAATATTCAATTCTCATATCTGCAAGTTAATTTCAAAAGCATCTTTACATTAATTCATTAAAAATAACTTAACATGAAAAGATAAGGTGAAATGCATCACGATTAAGAAAGCACCAGCTAGTTGGGAAAAAAAAGTTTTGTTCTGCCCAGAGTTTCAATGTGTTTTGCGTGCATGCCTAGTACCTACACATAACTCGATACGTAATAAGTGCAAATGAAAAAAATTACTTTGCGTGCAAATATCGTATATATCTTGTATATTGAAGAATTCTTCACCTAAGTATAAACATAAAACAACTTATACCATTTCCTGTTTTGGGGTGAAATGTTCTAATTCGACAGTTTTTTCCTTTTACGATCCTCAATGTGTCAAAGAGGTCCTACCAGCACTGCCCATTTCACAAATGGCAACAGGAAGATAGAAAACATGATGTCCTCACAAGACAGGAGGTTCAAGAGAAAGGAGAAAAACAATTTTTAAGACTAGAACTGGTTCAAGTGACTTCAAGACACATTCAACTAATAAGGAATAATCTAGTCACAGCTGAGAGTAGAGATAAAAGCTATTATGATAATAGGCACAAACCTTTAACTTTTGAAAAAGCAGAACGTGTATTTCTAAAAGTAACCACTACCACATGAGTAGGTAGAACACTAAAAGTCAAGAAGTTGAATCCTAGATACATTGGTCCTTTTCAAATACTTCGTAAAATTGGATCAATTGCTTATCAACTTGTTCTTCCCCCGAATCTCTCCAACCTTCACAATATCTTTCGTGTCTCTCAACTCGGGAAATATGTTCTTGATCCTTCACATGTCCTTAATCAGGAGTCACTAAGGTAAAAAGAACTTGAATATTAGAACTAAATTAGTACAGATTCTGGATAGAAGTCTCAAACAATTGAGAAATAAGATTATTCCATTAGTTAAAGTTTGTTGGGAAGGACTCACACCAGAAGAACTCATTTAGGAAAAAGAAGGAGAGTTTCGTCAAAAATACCGAGAATTATTTTAACACGTATTATTCTAAATTTTGATGACAAAATTATTCTAAAGGGGTAAATAATATAATATCCCAAATAAACATTGACAATATATATATATATATATATATATATATATATATATATATATATATATATAAATATTTTTTTCATTATTTGCTTTATTTTACTAATAATAATAATAATAAATAAAATAACTATGTAGTATTTAATATTTAAATAATAAATAATTTAATATTAGAATAAATGATAATTAAGAAGGAAAAAAAAGAGATTAAATAATAAACTTTTATAATGGCAAATGGATGTAATAATAAAATGAGTAAATAATCTTTCAAGTTCTATATATATTAACGAATTACAAATCTGAATGATGATGAGATTATGGTGAATAGTAATTAAGGAAGAGTTGATATCACATTATTGTGAAAAAACATAATAGCTCATAAGGAATATTTTTTAAAAAAGTAATGATGAAAGCTACACGTGTTGAAAATTTGATGGAGGAAACATATAATAGGATAAACACAAATCAGCTATATAAAGAAGGAAAAAATGTTTATCTTTTAAAATGACACAACTTATATCATTTTACTCTCACAAAGAGGTGGGACTCACACCTTTATTTATTTTTTGTCAACTCACTCTTCCTTTATCTATTTTTTTTTCTCTCTTAAAATAACACAACTTTACCTTCTTTAAAATGACACGTACTTTCTCGTATAAAGAATGTCCTTGTTAACTAGATTGTAAGGAGAAATCAGATTAAGGACAAGGATGGTGGAAGCGGAGAAAAGGAAATAACTACAGCAAGGTAACTTAGGAGCATAAATCCCTTCTCATACTCTATTTTTTTTTCTTTGTCTCTTTCTATTATTTTGTTATGTTGTTATCATATGGAAGCAGATATTAAAAAAAAAAAAAAAAAAAAAAAGCAGTCCTAGCGAAATACCTTGGTGAGAATAGGCTTGCATTAAAGAAAGTCGAGGCACTAGTGTTGAAGTTTGGAAGCTGGGTGTAATTCTGTTATAGATTTTTATTTTATTATTTAAATTAGGTGCTGAAATTGGTTTTGATATTTTCGAAGTGGGTCCAAGTGATAAACGAATCTTGAGGAAGGTTTTGTAACTGATAACTTTTTTCTGGGATGATGCAGGTTCCTTGTTGAGATTATCATATTTTTGGTATGTGCTTAAGTTGATTTTTATCGAAACTTTAAATAACATACATTGGAGTGGTGTGTATAGCGTAGGATTATTGGGTTGTACTATTTTTAGCTTTGAATGTAAAGGGTTTTATCATATGAAAGCGGCAAGGAGCTCTGAATTAGTTGATGAACTCGAAACTATTATAAAGCCAAAAAGATTAGAGCGTGATTATGCCAAAGAAATTGGACCGATGGCACTACAAATTTGGAGACTTAATTTGAGGATCTGACGCAACCTTGTCATTTGTAGATTATATGCATCAAGCTGTGGCTTAAAGAAGACAACAATGTGGTTGGGCTCAAATTTTTATTGAACTTTTACAGAACTTTTTTGATGTTTTTCTTAGGCTTTTGAAGTTTTCAAAAGCAAGCTATTGAACCTACCCTCAATCTCTCTGTAACTCTCTCATCAGTGCTACGCCTGGGCTTCCCAGGTTACTCGTGGGGATGTTCCCTTATAAGAAAGCCATGGAGACGACTGAGGAGAAGGACAGTAAGCCCCCAGACGAGACGGTTCAATTGGAGACCTCTGGAGAGAAAACACGAAGAGCTTTAGAGAGAGGTCCTACGTCGGAAGAAGAAGACGCATCTGTAAGAAGCGTGAAGAAACCTAAAGGTTCAGGTGTACTGAATGATGAAACCATGGATGATGAGATGGCTGACCACACTCTGTCTAATGAAGATGAAGGATAATGGATAATGGATGTTCCTTTATTTTGTTATGTCCACTTATCATCAAGTTGATGGGGAAAAAAATGGCATCACGTTTCCTGCTGGCCAGATTGCAAAGACTATGGAACCTGATGGGAGAATACAAAGCGATAGATATGGATAATGGATATTCACTGATCACGTTTAGTGATGACAGAGACTACTCTCATGTCCTCCATGAAGGATCGTGGATCGTAGCTGACCATTATATCATTGTTCAACGTTGGAGACCCTTTTTAATCCTTATGATGAGGAAGTGAAGAAATTAGCAATCTGGATTAGGATCCCTGGCCTGCCCGCTGAATTCTATACCATGCAACATCTATGGAGGATCGGGAACATCTTTGGAAGAACACTTAAAGTAGACAAAGCTTCCTTCAACCGGGAGGAGAATGGAGAGGAAGGCACGACCAAAGCTAGATTTGCTAGGATATGCGTGGAGGTGGATCTTAGAAAGAGCTTTGTATCCAGATTCAGATTCTGGAATTACACGTTTAATGAGGAAGTTGTCCTAAACGTTGGATATGAGGGTTTGCACCTCATATGTTTCTCCTATGGAAAATATGGGCACCGAAAGGAAGCATGCAATGGAGGCCTGGATTACAAGCAGGAGAAGAAAGTGACTTCAACGACTGAGAATGGGGAAACAAGCCAAATAAGGGCTGAGGAGAGGGTTCCAGGAAACCCTTTAAACAACGATGTCAGTATGGGGGAAATGGAGGAAGCTAAGGAAGACGCTTTCAGTGCTTGGATGGTGGTCAAAAGGAAAAACTATCAACGAAGAACAAAAGTCGTGCCGGAAACCATGGCGGGTGGGAGGAAGGCACGTCAGCAAAATCCAGGGATCAACTCCAAGGGAACGCACCAAAAGAATACGGTACACAGTATAGCTCCAGGTGCAGGCAAAGCGGCAGGGTCACAGGCTGCCAGAGTAAAGGGAACTGAACCCAGGATGGATGCTAGTACTAGAACGGGGGCATTACAGATAGGGCAGAATAACCCTGGAAAATCCAATCATAGAAAAGGTAAGTTACCTTCGACTGCTACGAAATCTGACAACCTCGAACAGATCAAAAAAGCTGGGGACCAACGAAGTCAACGAATGTGTAGGGAGGGAAACATTGTAGAGGTTGACTTGGGAAAGGCTTTAGTTAAGGTGGCTAACACGACAGATAAGGAGGCTAACACGACAGATAAGGAGGCCCCTCAGACTGCATGGACAGCAGATATTACTAATGTAGCAAGTATTTCTTCTACCAAGAATCAACCGGATGCCCTAGAACTGATGCGCAGATACTACTAAGAGAATCCTCATTTGGCTAAGGAGATTGATGAAAGGATACTTCAGGGGGCATGCAGGCCCCACAGCCTCCAATGAAGGGACCCTGGTCCTTATACCCCATAGTTCTCCAATTTTTGTTATTTATGAATACATGCGCATGGAATTGTCGTGGGGCCAGCAAAAAGGGGTTTGTCTCTCTTATCAGAGATATGATTAAAAATTTTGATATTAAAGTTTTAACTTTAACTGAGGTGCGCATCAGTGGGACCCTTGTTGCTAAGAAAATAAAGCAAATAGGGTTAACTGGTCACCATGTGAACGAGGCTATGGGGTTCGCTGGGGGAATATGGGTTCTTTGGGATGCTAACTTGGTTGATGTCTCAGTCTTGGCCCATAACCGCCAATTTACTCGTGTGTCCCTTAAATGGTTACACTCTAGGTCAGCCGAACTTGCAATCTTTGTCTACGGCTGTCCTAGACGCATGGAAAGGAAAACTCTTTGGGATGACCTAACCTCTATCACTACTGATGTAGAGGGAGCTTGGATCGTTCTTGGTGATTTTAACGCGATTCTTAATGAGAATGAGAAAAATGGAGGAAACACTGCTTGCCCTGGCAGCATCTCAGGATTTCGCAGATGTATAAACGAGTGTGCCCTTATTGATTTGGGTTTCAAAGGACCCCATTTCACCTGGAGACGTAACAATTTGCGTGAAAGGTTGGATAGGGCCCTTGCCAACCAAGACTGGGTGAACTCCTTCCCAAACAGATATGTCCTCCACCTCCCTTAACACCAACAGGAAATCGTTTTGATTCCTGATTTCTTGGCTTACTTGCAACGGCTTTGACAATCTTATCTGCAACTGCTGGGCGGAGAATACGTTGTGGGGTGTAGCTCAGGAGAACTTCCAAAAGCAAGCAACGTGGTGGCACAATAACTGTTTCAAAGATCATCTGAATCAGAAAAACCGCCTCCATGCTTGCATAGCTGGCTTAGATATGGAACTGCAAGACCATGCAAGCAATGCTTTGGAGGTCCTTCAAAGAAATCTGTGGGGGGAACTAAATGCAATCTACCTTCAAGAAGAATTTATCTGGTTCCAACGATCCAGATGTGAGTGGATGGTTAACGGAGACAGAAATACTAAGTTTTATCATGCAACAATTGTGTCCAGGGGAAGGAGAAATAAGATTTTGGCCTTGAAAGATGAAGAGGACAATTGGATAGGAGAACCACAAGCACTGAAGGAGATGGTAGTAGGTTTCTTCGAAAAGGTCTACATAAATGAGGGTACTAACATTGCTCCCTTTCCTTTTTTTGGTTGCTTTCCTAAGATCACCAGCCCCTCCTTTCATCAGCTACATGCAGTCCCTTCAGAATTGGAGATCAAAGACGTGTTCTTTAGTATGAGCCCCTTTAAAGCCCCAGGGCCCGACTGGCTGCATGCAATCTTTTTCCAGTCTCAGTGGAATACCATTGGCCCTTCCGTTTGCAACCTTATAAAGATTGACTTTATTGACCCTAAGCAGCTTCGTCCTTTCAATAAAGCCCTACTTTGTCTTATCCCCAAAGTGGATGACCCAGATTCAGTCAAGAAACTTCGTCCCATAAGTCTGTGTAACGTCATCTTCAAGGCTGTCTCCAAGTTGCTGGCCAACCGCCTTAGACCTTGTAACACCCCGTATATATCCGGTAATGTTATCATACTATCGTATTAAGCTGCGCTTAATTAAAAATGCGGAATATCTTTTTCTTTTCAATTATGAAGTCATTATCATTACCAACTTGCTTATTAATCAATTAATAAAATATCGCATGTATGCAATTGCAATAAAACAACTAACTAAAATACCTCATTAAATAAAATAACATAAGTATGTTTCTAGTCACGGAGCTACAACACGTAGACCGGACCAACTAGCAGTTTATACAAATCAACTCAAAAGTACTAATAACATGGCGACATGGACAACTCCCATGCTCACCCCAAATAAGGCAACAAAGCCCAACATAAGTCTCAACTCAACAGCAACATAACGATAAGGGCGGAAAACATAAACAACATCCAATCCAGCCATGCCAACATAATATGAACAGCACAAAACATCAACTAAGCTCTGGCCTCCTGCCACCAGAGACATCAGTCCCCATACTACCTGAACCTGAAATAAGCATTCCCCAAACGTGGGGTGAGATCTCTAAACAAGAAATCTCAGTAAGGCAAAGGGTCCTCTAGGATCTTCCACCCCACTCTCACTTACATGTGCAATATAAGTTCAAAAGCAGTTTATCATCATCAGTTCTAAAATAGTGCAATGCAGCAAATAATCATGTCATGTGTGTCAATTCTATTCTACTGCCCAGATAAATGCAAGATTTATATACGTCTAATACCCACACATAGTGCAAGACGCCACTTGCATCCACCCCGGATCACCGTCTTGTATGACGCCACATACTCAGGCTTACCGTCAAGATGGAACAACACATACATATTAAAAGCCATTACACATAAAGCTCAACAACATTTCAAATATTCAAAGCATGTAACACAACATGCATATAACCATACCCCCATGAGACATTGTGGAACCACAACATGGCTAAACCGAGGACACGAAAGCTTACCTTGCAAGCTAACTATCCAAGCCAAGAGTCCGTACAAGCTCAGGACCCACAAACAGCACAACCACAATCTGTTTATATGAGAAATATCATCAATAACCATACTTTAAAGGTTCGTTTCATTATGACAACATTTCCTTATTCGATTACGTCTTTTCTAGATCATAATTATCAAGCACTAAGTCCCTTAATTATAGGTATCACTGTTTCCCAATAGTAACACCAACTTCCTAGGTCATCAAGCCCACATGGGAACTGTCCCACGCACAACAAACTGATTTCTGGTCATTTTCACAGGTGGTAATCGATTACCAAGGGCTGGTAATCAATCACTGCACATGGTAATCGATTACCACCAGCAAGGTAATCGATTACCACACATGGTAACCAATTACCAATCAAAAGTATTCGATTACCACGTGGGCAGAACAGCATTATGCAGATTTTTTCTGCATAATCCGAAGCCAAATTGCCACCCCATGACCCAAGGTCCAGTTTTGACCCAAAACAGAAGTTCAATACCACATTTTAGACTTAGATTAACAACCTTAAGCTTGAATGATTAAAGTTAACTCATTTCATAACCAAAAACAAGTCATTAATAAGGAAATTCAAAGGAAAGTTCAAGGTATACCAATGGAGGTTCAAACTCAGCAAAAAGAAGGCTCTTGGAGCTCTCCAACAAGGCTCAAAGATTCTGACTTTGCAAGAGCACGAAAATACAACACAAGGTTGGACCTTTCTCTTCAAAGATCACACTTTGAAGCACCAAATGCCATGACAATGGCCTCAACCAACCCAACTCTTAAACTCAGCCATAAAACCCCACAAACCAGAAGCCACACTCAACAACAAGGCTCATCACCCTTCTCACAACCAACTACTAGGTGTTTACAAGGTTTAGTGTGAAGGAATCAAAGGTAAAAGATGAGTTCTAGGCTCACAAAGGTTCATGGAGATCAAGTTCAAGAAGGAAGAGCAATGGCTGAAGGTGGTCAGCCCTCAAGTCTCACGCAGCAGCCAAAAAATGAGGCCTAGGGTTGTGTGCCACTTAGCTTAAAAAGGCCCACTTAAGTTAAAACACACAGATATAACATTAATTGCTACGCTTAGCATTTTAATCCCAAACTCAGGATTCTTAGGCTGCGCATGACAATCATTCTGATTCCTGGCACTGTTTCTGAAAAGAAATGATTCTTTTCTATTTCTGTGTCTTGGAACAATTCTGAGAATCAGAAGTACGTTTGTTAACATATTTTATTTTTATTCTGAGAATCAGAATTACGTTTGATAACACAATAAAAATCTATTTTTTTACTTTTGTTTATAGATTTCATAAACTGTATAAAATAGCAAATGACAATAGATTTTAACCGAAATGCCAAATTTTATATTTAAAAAAATTCTATAAAAATTTATAATATTTTATTATATAGTTTTTTTTACGACAAATGCTAATATATAGTTTTAACTATTATTTTTTAATCATCTTCACAATTCATATTTTTTTGTTTCTCATTCCCTTGACCATTTTATTTTTTAATATCATATTATTACCTTAATATTAGTGTCGTGTGTGTCCCATATGCTATACATTAGTCATCTTCCGCTGATGAATGAACCCTGGCTTTATTTCTACAAGCTAATGAGGCTATTAATTAATAATGCACACAACAATAAACTGTGGTGTCCACAATAAAATCAATAATTCACCAAATGAAACTTCGCCAAAAGCCATCTCTTTGCGTCCTAGCTCCACATAACCGTACCCGTGGACATCAACAACATAACGATCCAATGGAACCTTCCTGGAAATATCGAGCTTGCTGGGGGGGAAAATACCAAAACAAACACACCTTCAGAATTCTGATTTCTTGAAACTTCTATGTTTTTTCTTTTATTCTTTTTTTCATTTTTAAATGTTAATAATAATTTTTCTTAAAACTTAAAACATACCAAAACATTCACTGTAACAAGGAAAGACGGAGATGATGAGAAGATTAAAATAATTGGTAGATCCAAGATTAAAAATATTTGGTTATGTTGCAGTGGGATGGGGAGGTTTCCATCTGGGGTTCTCGAACAACACCGATCCTGAGCCAGGTTCGCTTTGGAAATGTCAGGGCACACCAAAAAGGCGAAAGAGAGAGGGAAGATTCCGCGGTGAAGGAGGGTGGTGGTCTGGTGATATGTTGAAGGCCGGTGATGGTTTGGTGTTGGTGTACGAGGGGTATGAAAGAGAGATAGAGAGAGAAAACTGATTATATTTTTGTGCCAGGAATGAGAAAAGCATAAATTTTTTGATTTTTTTTTGTTTCCCGGCACAAAAATTAAACCGGTTCATCTGGGGAACAAAAAAATAAACCGATTTTAACAAACGAGTTTCTCATCCATTTTTATTCCTAGGAACAGAAATTAAAAAAAAAAACTCATTCCGGGAAGGTTGTCATGCACACCCTTGACGTACTCAATTTTACAAGAATTATCATATTTTTCTTATTTTTTTGGAGCACCTTTTTGGTACGCACTTTTCATAGCCATTACCAATTTCTGGCACCAGTTCTCATTATTTTAACTTGAAACTCGTTTTACAAGTCCTACATGTTATTCTAGTAATTATCATGCACTTATTATAATTTTCTGGGATACTTTTTCGGTACGCATTTATACCGACTAGCAGAACCGGTATCTGCACTTTTCGTAAGAAAAGCGACTTTCAGCATTATTACCCACTTACTATAATTATTAGAGCCTTATAATAATTATTAGGGTCAATTATGGAATTATCTCATTAAACTCATAATTAACTGATTAATTTTCTTAATTAACGGTGCGAGTTCTTACAGACCTCATCTTACCTCTTTGATCCTTCCCAATCAATGTAGCTTCATTAGAGGGAGGTATAGCACAGATAATATTATTATCGCGCAAGAAATCATCCACTCCATGAACAACAAGAAGAGGCCAAAAGGATGGATGGGCAATCAAGGTTGATTTTGAAATCATCTTACCTCTTTGATCCTTCCCAATCAATGTAGCTTCCTTTACATTACGCTCCTTGAAGTTGGGATTCCAACCGATGCAGTGAAGATCATCATGGAGAGTGTCTCCAACTCCTCTCTGAACGTGTTATGGGAAGGATCTACCACCAGAGAGTTCTATCCAACGCAAGGGATCAGACAGGGCGACCCGTTGTCCCCATATCTGTTTGTTTTGTGTATTGAGAAGCTTGCACACCTTATTTTCCATGCTCTCATTAACAAAACCTGGAAACCTGTGGTTCTCAAAAAGCGTGGCCCTCCAATCAGTCACTTATTCTTCGCTGATGACCTCCTGTTATTTTCTGAAGCTTCTTTAGAGCAAGCTAGACTGATCGAGCGTATCCTCCACTGTTTTTGTACTGCTTTGGGTCAAAGAGTGAGTAAGGAGAAGTCTAAAGTGTTCTTTTCGAAGAATGTTCATCACTCCAGATCGATGGAGATAGCCCAAACTATGGGTTTTTCTATAACCAACAATCTAAGGAAATATCTTGGCATACCCCTCTTGCATGGGCGTTCGAGTGCAAGCAATTTCAATCATATCCTTAACACTATGAATTCCAAGCTTACAAACTGGAAGAGAGGATCTCTCTCTATGGTCGGAAGGACAACCTTGGTCCAGTCAGTTTTATCCTCATTGCCAACTTACATCATGCAGTCGTGCCTACTGCCAGCCAGAACATGTGATGAGATTGAAAAAAGGTCTCGTGATTTTCTTTGGGGCTCCAGTAATGAGAAAGAAAGATACATTTGGTAGCATGGAATCGGGTGTGCCAACACAGAACAAATGGTGGTCTTGGTATCCGTAGCATGAGAAATATGAATCAAGCTCTTATGATGAAAATTGGGTTTAGTATCCTCACTCAAAAGCAAAGCCTATGGGCTCAAGTGCTCAAGAATAAATATGGAGTTGAGGAAGGCCCAATCCCAGCTCTAAACAAAAAGAGACAAGCCTCGAACCTTTGGAGAGGAGTGGTTAAGGTGCGGCCTCAGGTGACTGCGGGATCCAGAATTCAACTTGGGAACGGGTCTAATACTTGTTTCTGGAGAGACCGATGGCTTACTAGTAATGGAGTGGTTAGCCTGCATGATTTGGCAGTTATTCCCATGGAGATTAAAGACTGGACGGTGGACAAGTTTGTACTAAATAATGGTAACTGGAACTGGAATCTGATCAACCAATTTGCATCAACACAAGCTTGTGAAGCCATAACTAACATCATGCCACCAAGTCCACAAGACGGTCACGATTCGGTTATTTGGGTATGACTGGAGATGGAGTTTTCTCTGTAAGGTAAGCTTATGAACTTCTTCAAGGCCATCCCCAACTTCATGATGGCTTGATTGTTAATCCTTGGAAGTGGAAGGGCCCATTTCAGATTCAGATGTTCCTGTGGAAAGTGTTAGGAGGGCACCTTGTAACTAACGTGGCAAGAGCACAAAGGAACATGACAACCTGCACCCTCTGTCCTAGGTGCAACCAGGAACCCAAGGATCTAATCCATGTTCTTAGAAATTGCGTGTGGAGCAAAAGAATCTGGCAACGTCTACTACAACACCACCCCTGTCCTAATTTTTACCAATCAATCCTTAAGCACTGGATGCAGTATAACCTGAAGATGAGGACTGTCCGGAATTCTTGTTGGGACTGGAGTCAGCTGTTTGGAACTACAGCTTGGTTTATATGGAAGGCTCAGAACGATTTGGTTTTCAACCAAAAAGACTCGAACCAAGATGCTCTTATAAGGGGAGTGAAAATTTACATCTCTAATTTGAATGATGCTTACACTAAGATGGGAAAAGTAGGGACTTTCAGAATGGAGAAAGAAGAGAATTTCATTTGTTGGACCTTCCCACCCGACGACTGGATGAAACTCAACGTTGACGATTCCAGTAGAAGGGGAGGAGCTCAATCGAGCTGTGGAGGAGTCATCAGAGATGACACTGGCAGGTGGATCGCAGGTTTTAGCAGGAACTTAGGCAAAGGATCCTCTCTAAGGGTTGAAGTCTGGGGTCTTCTCAGTGGATTACAAACGGCCTGGGACCTGGGTTGCAGAAAACTGTGGATTGAGGGGGATTCACAAGTGGCCCTTAATCTCATAACCGAGGGATGTGACCCATGTCACCCTGCGGCTCCGTTGATTCAACGCATTAGTTCCTACCTGAAGAGACCATGGATCACAAAGGTTAGCCATACCTACAGGGAAGGTAATTTGGTGGCAGACTTGTTAGCCTCATATGGCAACCGTTGGAATGATTGGAAATTACACGTGTTATATGAACCCCCCACAGAATGTTCCAGTCTGTTAAATAGGGATTGCATGGGCATAGCTAGCCCAAGATTTTGTAATCGTATTTAGTTTTTCCTTTTATTTCAAAAAGAAAAAGAAACTTTAACAGCATCAAGGGATGCACTACAGCCATAGATTTTCCTTAGCACTACTTATGAAATTTATTTCAGTTATTAATGTTAAATTACTGACATTTATTTCAGTTATGAATTATGTTACATTACTGTCATGTATAATTTATTATGTATTAAGGGCCTGTTTGGTGTGACGTATAAGGCATGATAATATAAGCTTATATTATACGCTATGACATTTGCAGTTGTTTGGTGTGACCATCGTATAGTATAAGCTTATACAGCAGAATCTCTTAATACATCAAAACGATGTATAACTTAATCCGGCCTAAGGGGGAGGGATAAGGCCTGATAAGATATTGATGTATTAACATCGTTGACCAATGTAATTCTCAAAAATTAATATATTATTTTAATATTAATTTATTAAAATAAAAATTAATTTTTCAATATATTAACTTTTAAAATACTGATTATTTTTATTTGAGTAAAGACCCAAATTGGTCCCTGACAAAAAATGCGGTGGCCAAATTAGTCCCTAAGAAAAATAAACTCAAAAAATAGTCCCCAACAATGTGAAACAAGACCCACGTTAGTCCTTCTGTCAAAACAAAACTGACGGTGTGAGTGACGGTGCTGATGTGTCACGTTAAGTGACATGCTGGATATGAAGGACAACTTCGTTTTGAAATATCCATCCACGTTGCACAGACTATTTTTTGTTAAATCCAAAATTGCCCCTCACCTGGATACGTTACATTTTCCTTCTCTTCTAACTTTGACGCTGTAACATCCTCGTCTCGAGCCGGTTCAATTAACATACATATGATACAAACAGAAACAGCGGAAGACTTAACTTACAAAAATATGAGCTAACTTTTTCTTTTTCTAACTTAATTCTTACTCGGCGTAAACGAAAATCGGGCAGAGTTTCCTCTATAAATCGGACAACTGGGGATTTTCCAATCCCACTCAGAAGCATTTCCTGATAAACAGTTTATACAACATATCAATTCAGAAATACCAGATATCCAAATATAATCAAATACCCATACATGGGCGCATGCATAACATGGCTCCGTGCCACTAAATCTAACAGCATGCCATCAAAACATAAACCTATCTGAATACTACATCATCATATAACGTTCCTGAATACTCAAATGTACATGCATCAAACTGATAGACATGTACAAAACATATACAGGCCATATACAAAATAAAGGATCAACATCATGATCCATCAAATGCGAAAATACTAGAATACATCAAACACTCCAAAAAGGTAGTAGCCTACAGCCACTCAAAATCCGGTCTGTCAACTGCCTCAGCCACGTGTCGTGTCCCTGCCTAGTGAGGACTCACCGGAAATCTGGGCCCCTGAAAATGTGTCCCCAAAGAGGGGTGAGATTACAAATCTCAATAAGCTCCAGGTTTATAGAGAATTCTCCATACCCCTGGCTCACTCCTGCATGAAATTCAGATACAGAGTATACAAATACAACATATAACAGATATCATAACAGAACAGAGCATATATCCATATCATATCAGAGATGTGCGCCGTCATTCCCAAGGGAGGACCCCAAGCGGAAATCAACGCACGTGTTCCCGAGGGAGGACCCCAAAGCGGAACCAGACATATCAGAGGAGTACACCATCAGTCCCGAGGGAGGACCCCAAAGCGGACGTCCGGGTACTATACAATCAATGGCCAGAGATTGTTACAGAAATCAAATTACAGAAGTCACATCAGAGCAAAACATATCATGTTATCAAATAACTCTATATGAATGCATCTATACAAAGCATCTAAATCACAGTCATACAGTCCAACCATAGTTCACTAACCATGGTGGAGCACTCAAGCAGGAAAAGACTCCTTAAACATAGAGCTTACCTCTTGAAGCTTTACCAATACGCTTACTTGTGGAACAAGTTACTTTTATCGCTTCAAGAGATTTCCGATCCTTCTCAATCCCTAGGCACACCTAGAGAATAATTTACAATGCATCAATAAAATGATGCAATACCATAATTATTTCATAAGCATACATTTTATCGCTTATTTTCCTTTCTTTGCATTTTTGCCAATCCTATGCCAATACACAAGTCTAGACCTCTTTATAACCGTTGGTGTTCTTTAATTTAATCAACCATTCCCTTAGGAATTTTCAACATAAATCATGCTATTTTTCTTCAAAACTCATCACCTTTATACAATTTATTACAACACATTTTATTTAAAATAAAATGTACAAAATATGTCCCTAAATACCCTATAGGTCGAATCCTACAAGGGGAATTTCCAAAGATCCTTCTCTTTTACAATGCATTTTCGTTACTTCATTACAACTTGCAAACACCTAGGAATGCTTCCACTAAATTCCTATTTTGAGTTTAGACACCAAGTCCTTTTTACTTAGGCATTCTTACTAACTCATCCATTTTCACTCATTTCCAACACACTATACCTTCACAATTCTTAAGATAAAATTTTTTTTGCACAACAACCTACTCTTCATCTATGATGGCCGAACATGTAGAGGAAATCATAGAATTTTTTTCTAATTTTTTTACATACATACAAATGCTTATTTTCATTTTATACATCAAAATATCAATTATTCCTCATCAATACATATTTTAACACATCATGCTTTTCCACCCAAGGCATATACACAATTTTATAACTTAAATAATCAAAACAACATCATGGAAATAGAGGTTTGTTACCTCAAATCAACTACCCAAAGCCTAGAAGACCTACACCAAGAGAATCTCCATCAAAAACTTCATTTTGCCCTCTTGATGAATAGTACACGAATTTGGGGAAGGAAATATCTCCTCACACAACCAATGATAGCTCAAATAAATGGGTGGGATGGACTCATTGGGTGGTTTCCCATCGATTTCAAGTAGTGGGACTTGTGATTTGGTTAACTTTGGAGTGAGAATCAAAGAAATGAAGAACCAAACCCTACCCCCCCTTTTCACCAAGTGCAGCTCGGCTTCTTTGAGGAAGAGAGGAGAGAGAGCTGATTTTGAATAGTGCTCATTTGAGTCACTTAAGCTTTTAAGCACATGTGGCCCTTTTACCCGGTTGTTTTTCTATCGCGTATTTTTACTTAATTGACCCGGAACTTAACTTAAAGCTACAGATATATTTTTATTTTTCTAAAGTCATTTAAATTAATTTTTATTTCCTAAGTAACAATATTCATAATTCACAGTATGGTTTTTG
Organism: Gastrolobium bilobum; assembly: GCF_033153095.1. Taxonomy (NCBI): domain Eukaryota; kingdom Viridiplantae; phylum Streptophyta; class Magnoliopsida; order Fabales; family Fabaceae; genus Gastrolobium; species Gastrolobium bilobum. Next base: position 128,556 of record NW_026896246.1, on the reverse strand, counting down.
CACCGTTTTTGACGAAATGCACTGTGCATCACTAATTGTACTTCCTTTACTTACGAAACTTAAAACTTATAAACTTATCATTTTCTTGGGCCTATATTGACTTGCTTGGCATATATTGGACTTTCTTATTCTTATTTCATCAATTATTTATTTCTGGACTCTACCGGTTGCTTAAACAGCAGTACAAAATACCCGGTAGAAACACTATTCACGAGATTTTCACGGAAAGTGCCAGACTATACAATTTTTCGTTCTGAACTCATATTTGTCATCAGAATTTTCAAATTATGTTCCTAAAATTATTTTGCTCATTTTAAGCTCTACCGGTTAATTCACAAAACTGTAAATTCTCCGGCAGAACGCACTGTTCATAACATAGTCATGATTACAGTCAAAATACTCGAAATCGCTCACTGAATCTAATTATGGCATTTAAATCCTTAAATTAAATCTCTAACTAAGATTTACCAGTTAGGGTCATTATAGACGCTCCATTGTTGAGAAAGAAGAGGACTGTGGAGTAAAAACTAGGAACAAGGCGGTGCAGAATACTACGAACTTCTTCAACAATCGAAGGGAAGCGTCCTATCTCAAGAATGAATATAACATGAGAGTACGTACCAACATCAAAGTTGTGTTCACTTGTCTGGTATATTATTGCCACTCTTTAAAAAGAAAATGACTGCAGTGCAAACTAATATACCAGCACCCTGAGTATCTGTAGCTCCCCAAGAGTGATATTATAAGCACAATATGTTCTGTTAAAGCATTGATATATTATAGCAATCCCCGTCTTTGGATAATTAATGCTGGGATGAATTCAACAAATACCCCAAATTAGCAGCTAAATTCAAAAATCTTCATATCTTCAATTAATACGTACAAACACCAAAAGATGCATATAAGATTTTTAGAAAAAAAAATCTAATTATTATATCAGTTACACGCTTACACCTGAAAAACTTTGAATTAGTTCATGTTGGTACCAAAATCATGTCATGGTCATCATGTCCACTATAACTTCTTTCCAAGCTCATACAAATTGCAATAATAAAATTTCCGTAGCTATTTAAAACTGGGAAACTATTTAAAATTTTCGTAGCTGTAGTAGCATTAGTTGATGATGCTTTATATCGAGTAGCCATAACAGATTGCTGCTGTAACATACCATGTTGCTGCTGAAGATGAAGCAGCTGTGGTGACTGTTGAGAATTTGAAGCATTACTAGAAAGAGACATACTTGTGATTGTTGCAGTTGAAAGTTATGGAACGACTAGGCCAGCTTCCATTCATAGGAGATGATACAAAGTTAAGATCCTTTGATGAATTATCAAAAACAAGAGTCGTTGGGCCATTGGTTGACGGCTTCCCTGGTGGCCTTTTAACGTACGAAATGGAATGTTTTATTGAAATTGTCAAAAAGCTCGCCTTGAGTTAAAAATGGGTATTTGAATAGAAGATTTTTCATGCAAGTGCCATAGGAATAAAGAGATCACTTTTCATACCGAAAGCAGACAGACAGAAAAAGAGCATTTCAAAATACTTGTCCAATTCTGCCTTGTGGCCCCCTTTGCATCATCCCAACGACCCTGTCTCTCTCTGTATGTCTAAAACTTGTTTTTTCTCTTGGTCCATTCCATTTCTATGTTACCATCGCACTGTTGAAAAATTGAACAAGCAACTAAACACTAAGACAACATTCTTTGACCAAAGCATGTACCTTAAACCTATTCATTTGCTGCTTTAAGAGAATATTTAGTGCTTCTATAAGCACTTAATCAAAGGGATATCTGCCGTCAAATAAACTATCTTTTTGTCCATAAGATGCAGCAGCTATGGTTAGCCAATAATATGATGCAGGTATATATGTTTAAAACTTCTATTTCTTCACCACTTAGCTTAAAGTAAGACGGGTTCTTCCAATTTTTAACTATTTTGTTTTCCTAGGTTCACTCCCAAGTGGAAGTTACTATTGATGTTCACCTGGGTTCAGTAGCCACAAAAGCCAAAGAATTAAAGCCTCATGGGTGATACTTGATAGGTACTCTGTCACTTGCTTTTATCTTTTAGTATTTGCAGAATAGTTATAACTATTTGCTGAATTAGCACTTGAAGGCATTAATTTGAATAACAACATGCCAACACTAACCCATTTTTTAAATTACAGATTATTGAAGAAGGAAGTTGATCACTGCATTAAACAACTGAACTGCAATGTTGTAGTCATAGATCATGTTATTCCTAGAATCCTCAAAGCAGTAAATCCATTAGCAGGAGAAAACTTCAGTGAGAGTAGGACCCAAAGTAAACAAACAGAAAGAGACATAAGAGATGGTTGTTGCAGTTGAAGTTTTGGAACCTTACTTGCAGCAGCCGATGGGCTCTCCTCCTCCTTTGTTGGTGGCAGTGGAGATGTGATCTCCACCAGAGTTACACCTTGGACGACTAAAAACATTAGAGCACAGTCACTCGGAATAGTGTACACGTCACACTCTTTGTCCAACCCATCCATCATTGAAACAAGTTCAACATGCGTCCTCCAAGGCCATAACATCGCTGTTGGCCACTCCATAAGTAGATGAAACAAAAGAAGAAAAAAGAGGTGTCAATCAGGAAAAATCTCATCATCGCTTGTGATAGAAGAAGGAGAGAACTGTGAAGGAAAAATGAGTGGTCTCAAAGAATTTAAGATTTGAAGGAACACTGGTCCCATTAAATGCAGCAAATGATATTGCAAATGCTTGAGATGGTATTCGTTCAACTCCCCCCTTTAAAGCCTCTTGTTGTTGCTGCCTATCACTAAAATTTCCACTGTTGCTGCCAACACTATCCGATTTTGCAGATTGCCTAAAAGAAAGGTTCGGTGGCTGAACTGGAATCGGGAAGTTCTGCCCAAACACATTCTTTTGGGAGTAAGCCATTCCACTAGCAACAGATGAGACATTCTGTCCGGCCATCCCAGTCTCGGGATTGTGAGAATGAGACAGTGATGTATGCTGCTTTGCTGGCTGTTGTAGTGGCATTAGGATAACTTGGTTGAACCAGTGCTTTGGGATGAGGATGTTGTTGTGGATGCTGAAGAGGATAGAACATTTGAGAAGAGTACAAAGGCCCATTGAGTATGCGAGTTGCTTGCGCAGGGCTTGCACCTTTGATTGCTGCAGATGTTCCAAGATGAGTTGAAAAGGGGAATGGATACCCGTTATTCTGAACTACTGTCATATATGAAACATCATTGGCTGCCAAATTTAGGTAGCTAAAGCTCATTGCAGCACCAATTGCTAGTAGTGATGAGGTACCAAGAGATCCAGCACCTGAACGACGGTGTTCCTTGGATGAAAGAGAAATGGTCTGTCCACGTGGATGGGTATTTCAAAATGAAGTCGTCATTCATATCCAGCATGTCACTTAACGTGACACATCAGCACCGTCACTCACACCGTCAGATTTGTTTTGACAGAAGGACTAACGTGGGTCCTGTTTCACATTGTTGGGGACTATTTTTTGAGTTTATTTTTCTTAGGACTAATTTGGCCACCGCATTTTTTGTCAGGGACCAATTTGGGTCTTTACTCTTTTTATTTTTATAAAAATTAATTTATATTTTGGACACACTGATCAATAAATTTTTAAAAAAATTAATATCATATGATATATTTTGAAGAATTATATAAATTCTTTATTAAAAGATATTTTTATTAAAAATATTTATTTTTATCGTATATAGTATTATATAGTGCATTACCAAATACTAGATGATATTATCTTATACAATGTATTATTTTATACAATACCGTGCCAAACGCTGGATAGTATTAAAATTCAATCAGATCTTATACAATCAGGCCTTATACTATCAGGTCTTATACTATCAGGCCTTATCATATGGCTTTTTGACCCTTATGCCCCTTAATTAATAATTAATTACCAAATTGCCCTTCATTCAAAACTATTTCGAAAATTTACCCTCCCCAACAAACATAACACCAATCTGCCCCTGTTTGACCGTTGACCACGAAGCCTACCTGGGTACACCATTACCTACCCGGGTAAATTTTGAAACTTTTTATCTACCCGAGTATGTAGGGGTGTACCCGGGTAGAGTTCTTGAATCTGGGAAAATGTTTGAATTATTTACCCGGGTAAGGATCAGTGTACCCGGGTAAATCGCGTCCAGAAACCCCAATATGTATGGGTTTCGGCCATTGTTGCGAGGTATAGGGTTTTTGAAACCCCAAATCTTTCTCTCTTACCCTCTCTAATTCGAAACATCACACATATTTCATCTCATCATTTCAGAAAGCTGAATCTTGGTGGGACATTGAGATTACATCTCCACACTCCCATTTTGTGCTAAAAAATCCGAACCAACCTCCAAACCCAAAACCTAGATCTAATTTTTGTGTGAAAGATGAGTTCAAGTCCAAACATGGTTCCTATAATTATTTACTACAATGGGAGGCATTTTGAAGGTCCGAACGGTGTCCGATTTGAAGGAAAAACAAAAACGATGAAAATCAAAGTGGGCACTACATGCAATGAACTGAAGGAGAGAATTCTTCAAAAAATGGGGTCATAAGGCATACATTCCATCCACCGCATGATAGCCAGGTTAGAGACTGTAGTGGATATGGATACAATATACTACATTGGAAACGATATAAATGATGATGAAGATGTGGAGTTCGTAACAGATGCGTTTGTTGAATGGAAAGTATTAAAATATATTGAGATATATGTTGAAGTTGATGTTGGACAATCTTCATCTTTACCGGTGCATACAACCACTACTGCACACTGTACCGGTCAAGAAGATACAGTTGTACGATCTTCTGCACCTCCTCAGGTAGCATTGGATGAGGATGAAGAGGATGAAGACGAGGACTATGTGGACAGCGAAGATGAGGGAGAACCTGAAAGTGCTATTCCAGAAGGTGATTCGTCAGACACTGACGTGGACGGTAATTTTGAGGCTGACATGAGCGCCGTAAGTCTCGGTACCCCAGCCTTGTCACCACTTCATGTCGACCCAGTCAGTAGTGGTAAGTTATTAAATTTGAACATTTGCTTTAGACAATTTATTATTTGTGGTGGTATTCATTCAGACAAATGAGAGTTGATCTTTAGATGCAGGGTCTGAGGAGCCATTCTGGAATGAAAGCCAATATTATTCATTCATTAACTGGGCGCACCCTAATGACGAGTTGGAGATCCTATATGGCGATGATGACTTGCACGGAGGTTGGAAGTTAGGAGATCCGTTATTTGTGCAACAAGAATTTGGGTCCAAACCAGAATTGCAACATGCTGTGAAGATACATTGTATGAAGGGGCGCAGGACAGCCATAGTTGAAAAAAGCGACGAGTCAAGATTTGTTATGAAGTGTAAAAACCATGCTGACGAATGTCTACCATACCCATTTACCCCTTCCCCGAGTCAGTTAAGGTTATTGTATTACACATCAATTACCAAGATGCAAACAAAATGGATTGAACAGCACCTGCTGCTGCATCTGCAACTGGTCTACCCGGGTAACTCGTAATGATATACCCGAGTACATCCTACCCGGGTAGACCAGTTCGTGGTACCCGGGTAGACCAGTTGCAGATGCTGTTGCAGAAGCTGTTTTGGCAATTTTTGTTGCATTTTGGTAATTGTTGTGCAATACCTACATACGGTATGACTTGGGGTGGATTGATTTCGTAGAAATAGGATGCAGTAATCAAGATGTGCGCCAATGAAAGTTGAACATGAATATTAAAGTACTTTGGGTTGAATTGATTTCCAAATTAATTATGACAATATTAATGCAAGGTCCCATACTAATGCATAGAACCAACAAGTCTGAACGTGCGCAAAACGAAAATTTCATTCATTCAAATTTTGAACATCCAGTACAAAAACATCCATGCAATGTAGGTAAAGTTCCTAAATGTACCAAAATGACTACATTACATCAAACTAAATCAATGATATGAAACCCTATGGACACACTAATCCGATGGCGTGTCCTCCCCATTCTCTTCATCCGATTGTGTGTCATCCCCATTGTCATCATCCTCCTCCTCCTCCTCCTGAGTATGGGCACCCTCGCCAATTAAACCCTCCAAGCGTGAAACCCTTGTGTCCAACCGTGCAACCCTTGTGTCCATCTGGTTTCGCCACTTGCTCGTGCTCTGTCTATATCCTCTAAAGTCAGTAGTCAGATCATATAAGGATGCCATGACATGATCAAGTGTCCATCCACCCTCAGGAGGAGCTGGTGGTCGCCGACTGCCGGTGGGACGTGTCGGTCTGACATCAACCTCAGCAACGCCATCATCATCGTCATCATCATCAAGGCCTACATCATAAACCATGAAAAACAAACTTCAATACCACATTAAAAATTAAACAACACAAAATTGCATAAACTCATAAAGACCAACACATCACCTGCAGGTGCATCCTCCATCTCAGCATCGTGGTGGAATGGGATCTCAGGTGGTTCTGGTGCCTTCTTCCACGTCCAGATACCCGCTCTGTTCGGTAGGATCCCACACTGCTTCAGGAGCCTCTCACCAAATATAGCATTCCAGCCTCTGGCGGTCTTCAAGGTCTCTGTTGCCGTAGGCACTCCAAATCTATGCAGAATCTTCTGCACCAGAAATGCAAAAGGCAATTCAGCCTTCTTTGACTTGGCTGCCTTCCACATCAGTATGCATATGTAATGCCTCCAGTTCACCTGCTGACTGTGAAGGAGGGCCCACAGGATGACAAAGTCCCCTTCCAGCACCTTTGAGTGATTATGCGGGCGCTGGAAAATAATATGTGTCACCACATAATGAAGAATGCGAGCAGAAACTGACAAGTTGCTAACAGGATAATGAGCAAAATGACCGGGCTCAGCGTCTGCCCTCCTAGTCTCTGTAACAATGGTCTCCCGGTTATAATCACCAAATATATGATGGCTGTCTCCATCATATAGTGCTGCTCCTGTGACACCATCAAAATCGAACCCCAGTAGCTCCGTCCAGATAGGAGCAGTCATGATGATATCAATCCCGCAGACACGGGAAGTCAGCTCGCCTTGCGAGTAGCCAAGGTTCTGGTAGAAGGCTCTTACCATAACCTCCGAGTATGGGCACCGCATCTCCGCCAGGTGAAGTAAATGTGTCTGCTCAAGAAGCGGCACAATGTCAAAACGCTCTAGGTTGAAGAATGCCGAATCCAGTGATTTCGGTTCGCAGATCTTCCGGGTCATGAAAAACTTCACGAACTTCTCGTGTGAAGGAATGTCATCCTCAAACAAATATCCGAACGTCAAGTCCGGAGCCTGACTCGAAGCAGCCTGGGGCTGAGAGGATGACGACCCATCGTGACGACTCTTGGTTCTTCTCTCGGAATGGGTCACTTGCAGCTTTGAAACGCGTCGAGAGGTCATTGTGTCACACTATTAAACTGAAAAAATAACCAAAATCAGAAATTAGATACATGTTAGGGTTAGGGTTAGATTCAGGGTTAGGGTTAGGGTAAGCGTATGACATACAAATTGATAAAATAATTCGGACATAATCAAATGATATAAACGAAAATACAATGAATCAGAACAGAAATCATAACATAATTGAAAAAACTGAAAAAAAAAAATCACCTTTGATCGATTTCAATCGGTAGAAGGCAGAGAGGTTGCAAGGTCCGCGAATGATGATCACAAACAAGACGAATTAGTGCAAGATTATGCCTGAAATCGCTCAAGATGACACTCCTCCAGCAGCTCTACTCGGGTACCTCTTTTGTGGGTTTTCGAAATGGGGCTGCTGGGGTATTTTAAAACCCTACCGTCGCGATTTACCCGGGTACACTGATCCTTACCCGGGTAAATAATTCAAACATTTTTCCAGATTCAAGAACTCTACCCGGGTACACCCCTACATACTCGGGTAGATAAAAAGTTTCAAAATTTACCCGGGTAGGTAATGGTGTACCCGGGTAGGCTTCGTGATCAACGGTCAAACAGGGGCAGATTGGTGTTATGTTTGTTGGGGAGGGTAAATTTTCGAAATAGTTTTGAATGAAGGGCAATTTGGTAATTAATTATTAATTAAGGGGCATAAGGGTCAAAAAGCCCTTATCATATACTATTCACCGAACATGCCCTAACTAAAGGTAATTGGAAGATGTAATATTTAGGGATTAATTGTATTTCATAGACAATTGGTTGTTATATGCTGTTACTCTTACCATTTTTTTTTTTTTTGTATCTTTATGATTAATATCTTAGTACAGTGTTTTGTATACTAACTTAATCTTCAAGAATTTTAGAATATATAATGACTAAAGATATAAAATCAAGAATTACAATGCTTTGTAATTCTATGTAAAATATCTAAAAGAAATAAAGATAAAAGTGATACAGACTCTCTTAGAATAAGTACAATAGACTATATAGTAGAGGACGCCCTAATTTTGTTTTGAGCACGGCCAAGTATATGCCTCTCAGGTTAGATTCCTTAAAGATTGGGTATAGTTAAACCTTATTATTTAAGTAATTAATTATTTTTGTTTCTTTTGTAAATAAATAAATTTAGTGCATAACATTATTTTGCATGAGAAGGTATTTTTCACATAAATGTGACTGGAAATGTTATTGTTCAAAAACTCTTAATGTTATTGGGAATATTTCTCACATGCGTATTTTATTTGTTGTCTAATATATCCAAATTAGTATAGATGGATTGGGTTTACTTGTGTGAAACCGGCTGGGAAATGTTGATATTGATATACGAGTACCATACTGAGGCTCACCTACACCTCTATATTTTCTTAGACATGCATATGAAGATTTTTGTAGGATTTTTGCTCCTATCTTTTGAATGTTGAATGTAAATATTGACGTAGGAGTATGAAAAACCCTCATATTTTGTGGTGCTTATTTACCTTAGACTTGCGAGCCACTTTTGTTAACCGTAGAGGACGAGGAGTAGATAGTCCTTTGGCACATGGGTTGACTGTACTACCAGTTGAAAATCCTAGTGCCTGAAGTCCAGACCCGCTAAGGTAGGAGGGCTATGATTATAATAGTAGGCCCCTAGCAAGCTTCCAGCAGCAGAAATACATGAATAAATCAAATCAACACCCGAATGAAAGAAATTCAGAGGCTATGCTCGTATGGGACTGTACAGTTGAGGATGGGAATTAAATGTACTACATATACTAATAAAATGCATCTACTTTTTGATAGCACATAACTTAAGAACTCCATGGCTAAATATGCTTGACTTGGAACAATTCTGAAATTGATGACTTCCTAAGAAGTTTCACACCAAGTGTTGAGCGCAGACAAAACAAACTAAGAAGTCTTATATTAATTTGTGGGGACGGTCACTGATCCTACAGAGTAAAAGTTAATTATACCCAACTTTACCCTTATATTTTTTGCAAAAGGACGATTGCAGAGAAGCTGGTAAATGCACACAGAAAAAAGGGATAAAGATGGGTATAACCCAACTTTACTCTCATATTTTTGCAAAAGAACGATTGCTCAGAAGCTGGTAAATGCAAACAGAAAAAAGGGATAAAGACGCAGCATGCGCCATATGATCACTAGCTTCTAGAACAGAATATTTGCGATTTAAGAACCGAAATCAGACCCACAATGTACTAAAAACAGAAGATCATGGTTAGAGAAAAAAGGGCATCATTTTTGTAATCTTTTCCACACTATGGATCGTACTATGTGGACATTGTACCATATAAATGAATTGACACCTGCTAATAAGAAACATAGGTATCTTTTGTTGCAAAATTCTCCAGGCAATTAAGGATTGTGACACTATGGATGGTACTATGGTGACATTTCAAGCTTACAACAATTATCAATGTTGCAATGCTTCCTTCTAAACATAGTCAATAATGACAAAGTATACTTTACAAAAAGAAAGAAAAAAGATTCCTGACAATTTACAATCGGTAGGTAATCTTCGATGATTGGCACTGGCAGCTTTCAGTAGCGAGTTCCAGTCCAGCTAAAGGAAATTACTTTGACTGAAAAGCAGCAACACCTAAATCATCATTTATAACAGCAAAGCGTATCAGTTTTTTTTGTCACCATCAACGTTACAAGGCCAGATCAAGTTGGAAATCACAAGGAAGAATGTTACTACTTTCAAGAATCACATATATAAGCGATAGTGTGACATAATGTCACAGAATTGCACTAAAAAATCATCCTACAACCAATGGAGCACATAACAACCGAAACTGAGAAGTACAGAGGGACCCTCATGCACACAAATCATAAGTAGTTAAATGAAATTTCTCTTCCAAGTTATCCCAATCTAAAACCAAGCCTGCAGCGTACTAATTGATTTTTTTAGTTTTCACCTACATCAGGCATTCAATTTTAGATTCATCACAGTTCACATAACTTTCCAACGCTATTGATATCATGACATGAATAAGCCTAAAGTGAATTATAAATCTAACTGCACTTTCATTCACCAAGTTGTTGGAAAATCAATAATCCACTAGTGACTTTGCGTTTTGCAAAAGGTAAACGGAAATAAAGAATCAATAAGATGAGGGCATTACACACTGAACTCTATTTAACTATACATATCACACATAGATCACATGGTAGTTTGCCACTAAATTCATTCCAGCCCAAGTAAACTATTAGCATACTAATAAAACTCATTTATATACCCAATAGTGAAGGGAGAACCATGACCAATCTAAATAAAATGTAAACGATGGTTTTCCATTATGTCTCATTTCACGTTAGTGAGAACTAAGTTTTCAATAGTACTTACTAATGCTATTGGGCCCTACCAAACACCAAACTCCAGTAAAACCATTTTAGAGGAAGGTCTTTTTTAACGGTTTTTTCTTAATGTTTCTTAGATCTTTCTCTAACCCATTTAGTTTGAATGGGCTTTTAAAAAAAAAGACTTTTCATGGCTTGCTTTTTTTTAGAATGACTTTTTTTAAAAGTTAAAGTTATTTTACATATAGATAGAATATATAAAAAGTACTTTTAAATAAATAAATAAAAGTTATTTGGATAGTAAGCAGTTTTTATATATAAAATTACTAAAAAGAATACGTGAGTGATGGTAGTGGGGTGGAATAATTGGAGTAGAGTTGGAATAAAATTGAATTTTCAAAAAACTATTTGACTTTTGATTTTTGTCTTTTTCAAAAGCAAGAAATCCTCCTGACTTCTAAAAGAAACACTATTTAAAATCTTTTTTTTTTTAAATTCTGCTTATTTTAAAAGTCCGCAAATGGGCTTTTTTTCTCTCCAAAAGCTAATTTTTCCAGAAAAAGAAAAGCACTTCTGAGAAGAAGTCTATTTGGATACCAGCTTTTTAAAAAATAACCAGTCATAAAAAAAAGCCAAAAACCTGCTTTTTTTTAAAGCCAAAAATTTTAACTTCTAAAAAAATAAAAGTCAAAAGTCAAATTTTTTTTTTTCAAAAACCAAATAATTTTTTAAAAATCTAAATAGCTCTAACTTTTGTAAGAATCACTTCTAAAACAAGACATAAAAAGTGCTTTTTTTGGAAGGCAATCCAAATGGGCTAGTGCCGGAAGGTCAAGGAAGTTGGTGACCTGATGACAGGGGAGCCGGCGACCGAAGCCCCGGTGAACGGCGGCTAGAATGACCCAAAAGGACATTTAAAAAAAAAACTTTAAAAAAGAAAAAGGTCATCCAAACGCACTCTTAATTGCACTATCTTCCATTTGGTCAGCATTTCTCACCGGAATTCGTCTTATTGTGACATGATCAAATCACATTAGATGAGTTTCCATCATGTCATCAATAGGAGCTAGCTACACTGCGGAGCCAACTTTTTAGAGGCTACATTTTCAACCATAAGCTAAATATTTCTCAACCATTTCAAGGAGTTGCACTTTGGTAAATAAACCAGAATTCCATGCAAGTGTAAAGGCAAAAATCACTTACATCCAGAAAATTCCCTGTAAGCTACAGCTCACTATAATTGCGCCACACTGCACGAAATTCTTCACGGAATGTGTTTAGCCGTGCTTTCAAGTTAGGTGTTCTAAAGCTCGCATGCAGGATGGTAGCTGAAAGGAGCAAGAGAGTAATTGACTTAAAAGCATGAACATGATTGCTAATACATTAAATAGTACAATGTCTCAGTATGAGATGTACCAAGAAGACCAATAGCAAATGCCCATAAAACAGTTAGGAGACCAGCAGAAACAAACCAAAGGAAGAAACATGCTGCAAAAGAGAGGGTAGAAATGTTTGAGATGCTCACATAAGAAAAGTGAAAGAGCAAGGATGGACAGAATTCCCCTGCATATTATTAATTAAAGAAAAATGATCCCTATTTCAAAGACTTCAATTACCTGAAGAAGATATCAAGACAAACACCCAACGAGGCTGACCACATATATAAATTGCTCTCTTGGCTGATGGACGCCCACGAATAACAGGCCTGGAATTTGAATAATTATTAAAGATACAGTAAGATCTTAAGCCTTACAAAAACTATAACAACCAAACATACTCACGTAAGAGGAGGTCTCATCTTCGCTGCTAAATGTGGTGAGAATTTCCTAACTGTTCGTGTCACCTTTTCACTAAACGTACCTGCAAAGCTGCCAAAAAAATTATGAATCAAGAAATATCAAAGGGTAGCCACTTTCACTATTGTAGCAGAACTGGGGCAGACTACACTTAAACTGTACAAATGGGGAACCAAATGAAGAATGTCAGGTAGCAACATTATTTTTGGAAAAAAATGCATAAATGGTTCAAGCAAGCAAAAACCATGGTACCAAACATTTTGAGAAGAGAAATCATGAAAAATTATTAATACTTCTTTTTGGATGAAAACATGATTCAACTTCTTTAGATATTATAACTCAATAATAACTTCGTATATGGTGAAAACTTAAATATGATTTATGTAGTCAAGCATAAAACTTAGTGATGAAGCTCGATACTTGTCAAGAGAACCAGATTGCCAAGTCCTCATTTAACAAAGATTTGTCTACCATGATACAACCCTATATATAAATTGTTTGAGCAAAGCAATATGGACAAAATCCAAATCCAAAAAATTACAATTTACAAATAAAAAGAAAAAAATCAGCATTATGACTTAAAGAATGATCTAATGCTTCACGTTAACATCCAAATATAATCGAATATTGAATATGAGATCCAAGATCCAATCCTCAACGACATAAAGTCATAACTCATTAGGTATGTTTACCTGTTTTTTTCCCTTAACACCCTGGTAAGGACTCCCTTCCAAACACAATTAAAAGAACAAGAACAAGATTTCAATGAATCAAATTGTATTTCTGATAATACTCCAAACAGTACAATTGGTTACAAAAGTACTACAATACAGAGAAAATAGCTTGGTACAATGAGTTGACACATAGAAATATGGAGGAAAGATTACAAGGATACAGAGAAACGAACAAAGAAAGAATTGTATAGAAAACACGGAGGGGCTCAACTCCATCCCAAGTCCCTGGTCTGACTAAGGTTTCCCATATGCCTCCCCTCAGCCTTTCGCATTCCTATTTAACCCATTCCCCCTCACCACCCATTGTGTTATAGTTAGTTACAGCAGTTGTAACTGGTTGTCTAAGTCAGCATTGGGGATCCACCTTCTCCTATATTTTTCCCTCTTATAAACCTTCAAGGGCTGAACCACATCAAAACTCCCCCCTTTTAAGCATCTTCTCCTCAAGGTGCAGTTCAGTCAACAAAGATCCTCCTCCTGGATCCCACTATTTGAATTGTAGGACTGCACATACACACCAATCCTGACAACTTCCACCTGAATCCCACTGTTCTATTTCAACTGCTGCCCCAGACACATTAGGCACATTAGGCTTAACCTCTGCTGTAACAATTTGCATGCTATTGATGGACTGGTATAGAACTCCTCTTGAAATACCTTCCTCCATTATGTATGAGGCAATGCATTCAACAGTTATTTTTTGTATTTAATCACCATTTTCCAGCACAAGAAGAAACTTTAACGCACCAAATCTATTTGCATTTTTCTCTACCCACTCAATGACCTTTAAAGTAGCTTCTGTGCTAGATAAGCCATTAATGTCAATCCCCACCACTGTATTTGATGAACTAACAATAATACCTTCGTCAGAAACAACCTTTCTAGACTCGTGGATACTTTTATCATCCCATATCACAACCCAGCGAACAAAAGCATCATATTTCAAGGCAGATTCAAAATGACGAGAATCATATGCAGTCACAACCATGAATGCTTCCATTCCATATTTGTGTGGCACATCATTGTGCACCCTATATTGTTCGTGGTTTATTTTGAAGTTACGTCTTGAAAGAAGTCAACAACACCATCTATTTCAAAAAGATTTAAAACCCATAAATTCACAAAAACCAAAAACATTTTCACAAGATCTTTGATTGATAGTTTCTTCATCGGTGATAAGAATAATGTCACTTAAAAATTCACCTGGCTCCAAAGCTGTCTGAAATAGAGAATTCTCTACGACCAGACTTGCCTCTTGGCCAACAATTGCAATTATCTTGAAGTAGATATCAATCTTCGCATGTCTCTTTTCTAGACAACACAGATAGCAAACCACATATCGTTGAAAAATAAAAATTTCCTTTCGAAGAGGCTGGTTTAACTTGTCTATACTAGACGTACACCGTTTCTTTGCATCGTGGCAGACTAGTTGCTCCTTGGTGAAGTAGACGGGTCGATTTGCAAAGCCGCATATTGAAACATTAACAAGCAGATCCTCCCCGTCTTTAACAGTGGCTAGTACGTCAAAGTTTGGTCACGCAAAGGTTGGCGCGATTGAGATTGCAGGTGCAAAGATCGACCATTGTTAAGACCTACGCCCATTATGTTGATATTGCTTAGGGTCTTTCAATCCTCCTAGTCCAAATGCACCATTGGACTCACAAGCCCAATACTTCAGGAAGGTAGAATATGAGGCATTATTATTTCCAAATTGGTCTAGGGATGGTTTAGGGTTAATCAATGTTGTTAAGATTGAGATCCTACATAGGATTGAAAGGGGTGGTAGGGATCGTAAATCGTTGGATCGACACAGATCGTAAGATCGTACTACTTAAGATGTACAATTATAAATAATATAAATATATATATATATATATAATAACAAAAAAAATAATATTTAACTGGAAAAAAATGTAAATTTAAATAATAATAAAGAATAGCAAGGATAAGATTCCAAACTTGTGAACAATGGACATCTGAAACGTTGGTTTCCTCTCTCTGTTTCTATCTTATGTCTCTATCCTTATGGGCTCATTGAAAAGATGATTCTCTCTCTTTCTTCCGTGGTTTGCCCTTTTCTGGAGTTGGTCTTCTCTTTCTCCCTCTCTTCTATTTTTTGGGTAATTTTGCAAAACATTTTAGGCAGAAAGATCGCACGCAAGCAGCAGAGAAGGTTGTTGGCAGAAAAGGATTTAGGTTTTTTTGGGTTTTTCTTCCTGTTCAAAACTTGATGGAATGATTGATTCCACGATGTTTGTCATGGCCCTGACCGGTAAACCAGATCTTAACGGAGGTAGACCAGGTCTTGTAAGTGGCAGATCCGGTCAATTTCAGAGTTGTGATAGATGGAATAGCACTTGAAATGATGCCGGAAGGATGTTTACTGGTTCCTTCCATCAGAAACAGCAATCAGACGACAAAAAAAAAAGGTAAAAGTCACGCGAAAAGGAAACAAAGTAGCAACTTTTGCACTGGAAACCCCCGAACGGAAGAGACCCACAACGAACGGACACCGGATCTGGAAGGAGGAGGCAGAGGCGAGCCTGTCTGCCTTGGTTTGGCCGGAAAAGGTAGCCGGAACAGTGCACACGCGCCGGAGAGAGGTGGCGCGTGAGGCCCACGCGCAGACGGCTGTGGTGGCGCGTGCCGCGGCCGTTTGAGACGGGTCTTGGACAGAAACGGTCGCCGGCGTGAGGGGAGCCTAATCGCGTGGTTTCTCGCCGGAAAGGTGGCCGGAACAGTGATGAACAGTGTTTCTGGCGATGTGAACAGTGTTTTCCGGTCAAATAATGAAGGAGGATGACGATCCGAGATCGAAAAAGGGTCTAACAATGTTCGGAGGGTTGAAAAAGGTTGCCGGTATGATGCACGGCCGTAACAGGGTTTCCCGGTATGATGCACGGCGGTAAAAGGGTTTGCCGGTATGATGCACGGCAGTAAATAAGAAAGGAAAATATATATATGCGGAAGCAGAGCCCTCGGATCGAGAGCTCTGATACCAAGTTGAATCTGAATATTATTGTATATTCAAGTGTGTATAACTGTACAAGAAGGCTCTCTATTTATAGAGACTAAAAGACCTAATGGGCTAAGCCCACAATCTAGACTAATCTAATAATAATAGACTAATATTATTTCTAACACAACCAATGTGGGACTATATATCTCAACACGCCCCCTTACACGAGAGCCCATTGGGCTTAAAGAGTGGACAATGCAACAGGCCCAGCCTACCTGTGCTAAGAAACGCCACAAGAGAAAGTGGGGGGCGGCGAGGCTCTGATACCATGTAATGAACCTTGGGATACACCACCCCAAAAGCTAGCTCAAAGAGTGGGAGTGGCCAAGATCTTATAAACTCCACATTAGTTGCACATTATGTGCAACTAATGTGGGACTATATATCTCAACACACGATCCCACGAGTTACGCGGCGATCCTAGAGATCTTGTGTTCAATCCGATCTCACTTGCGATTCAGCTCGAAACCTGTTGAAAAATCTTAGGATCTTGCGATCCTACGAGGAAAATCGAGAGTTTAACAATCATGGGGTTAATAATAAGTTGGACCAGGTCTAGAGGCTGACCCAACCCCATCTTGGACCCAATTAGATCCCACAATGCCTCTAGGGTTCTACCCTCTTGATCCACCTTCCTATTCCATGGCTACAACGCGACGACTTCTCCTCCCTCACATGGAGCTTCGAGTCTGGTGGTTCCAGTAAAGGTGGTGGGTTGATCACCATCAATAGTGACTGTGGTGATGCCAATTCACGGACCATTTTTCTGGGTTTCTAATTCCTTCTTTGCAACCATATGCTTCATCCCTTACATTAAAATTTTTCCCGCGATCTTTGTTCCTTTGTTTTCTTCCATAGCTTCCATCTCATCACTCTCTTTTACATCAATCGCAGCCTTCTCCTTTTGCTTTTCCTGCACACGTGGCATCTCCTCTTTCACAGTCTGTACTTCTAGTTTCAAAAATTCCAATGCCTCTTCCTACTAAGATGTGTTCGAGCCAATAACTTAGTGATTTGTGTATTGTATGTATGATTAATCACATTGTCACATTTTGCCACAGGTTGCTTGTGGTGGTTTCATTGTGATTAAGGCTTTTAAAGCATAAGAGAAAGCAAGTGGAAGTGTACAATAGAGATAAACTTCCAGACCTTGGGCATTAGTCCCTTGTGTGTTCCACCATGCTCTCTTAGAGAGGAATGGTTTATATTGTGCACTGAGTGTTAAACTTGTATGATGCATGATGAGAAAGAATTGAAAGTAGTTAGAGCACTTCCTTGGGTATTTATCCTTTGGGACAACCCTTGATAAGGTATTATGCATCTTCTTCAGAAATGCAATGGTTGGCCATACCAGAGAAAGAATAGAAAGAATAAAAGGAACTTCCCTTGGAAAGCCTTCAGGACTTCTTGGGGTATAGACACCTAAGAGCCACAGAGCAGAGCGGACATCTCTTGGAAGTTCCCTCAAAGAATATTATGTATGCATACTTGTTTTAATACTTTTGATGCAATAAAAGTGAACTATAAGGTAAAGTGATCCTCTAAGGACCTTTAGTTTACTGAAATTTTTTCTCACCTCGCGTTTTGGGGATATCATCTCAGGTACCTCTACTGATGGAGTAGGAGCATCACATGGCAAGAGGCCAGATATCGCATGACTGTAGCATATAATTTCTTATTACTATTTTGATATATGTATGTAATCAGATTTTATCAAAGTTTCCATGAGATGTATATTTTGAGGCCTATATGTTGGCCATGCACATTGAATAGCCCTTTATGCACATTTGACATAGAAGGATGTATAGGGTTATGTATTTTGAAGCTTCATCATGTATTTATGCAAGAGACTTTGTTAGGCATATGGACTATGTAGTTTCAATGAACAATTATGTATATGGAACTTATTTCATTCTTTATTGAGAATCATGTATGAAACTCTATTATGATGTTAAATGTAGCTTGAAGCCTTAACCAAGGAATCAATGAATGAATAATATGTTTAAGCTTGGCAATAGCTGAGTATACGCATGTACTATGAGAAAATGTCAATTAGGTTCAAGTTAGAGAGTTTATATGAAAAAAGGGTGGCCTTTAGACCCCAAACCGAAGTTGGCCAATGTATTTTTTGCCACTTTCATGAAATATCCTGATATTTCATGACCAATATCCAGATATCCCATATCCGGATATTCCCCAGATGAATATCCGCATATCTGGGCGAGACAACGAACATAGTGTAGTAAAACGACCATAGCTTGAGCTATAGAGCTCCAAATTGAATGAGGTTTGGACCTATATGAAGCTAACACATAAAGCTATAAATAACCCTGTAAAATTTTAGGGGCCATTGGTTAACTAGATTAATCCCAGTTTAATTTTGAAGTTGCTCCCATGTTTTCTGGAAGTTCGGTTGAAGCAGTTGGCTTGCAACGGACGTAGCTTGAGTTATACAGATCCAAACAAGGCTTATAATATGTCGTTGAATAGCCTAAGATGTCTAATTTAACATACTAAAGACAGGAATTAATGGTTACGTGGATTATTCCCAGTTTTATAAAACGTGAAGACTGTTCAGTGTTGAACATGAATAAAATGAGATTTAACTTTTTAGCCTTGTTGGTTTATGGGGACCACTTGTCATTTATGTAGAAACAATGTATGGCATATTTGAGTAAAGTTTAAATATCCGCACATTGTTTAAGTTATTATTACAGTTTTTGAATTGTTTTAATTACGGAAAGAGTTTTAATCAGAAAAGAAATTATTAACAGAAAAGAAAAGTTTATTTGTATTTTAATTCAATTGCTACAATTGTAACTGCTCTTAATGTCATACATAACGATAACAAACCGGTCATAAACGGGGTGTTACACCTTACCTTACATATATAAGCTAAGGGCAAAAGTGTTTGTCATTTTAAATGACACAAAGTTATGTCATTTTTAACGAAACTACGTCGTTTGAGTGTGTTTTTACATTCTCTCTCCTCCACTTTTTTTCTTCCTAATTTTATAAAAAATAGAAAATGACAAAACACACCAAAACGACGTAGTTTCATTAAAAATGACACAAAATCAAAGTTTTCAAGTGCGGTTTGCGGCATGTCGCGGCCAACCCTGAAAAATGCTATAGCGTTATAGCGGGTTGCGGTTGCGGAAATAGCGGGATAGATATATGACAGAAATAATGAAAAAAAGAAACATTTTTTAAAGGCAGAGATAACAAAAATGACAGAGAGAGACACAGATAGACTAAAAAACCTTTAAAAATTTTCTGTTACACATTTAAATTTGGGACAAAATTGACAGAAATATGGCCATGGTTTGGTCGCAAATGCGATCGCAATGGCCTCTATTGCATTCCGATGCGGAGCGACTCGGTTTCTTCTGACGAGGCATCGCAACGCCGATACAGCACGGCTCGCGGCGCAATTAACTACTGTACACAAAATTGTGTCATTTAAAATGACAAACACTTTCTCCATAAGCTAATCACATGGTTTGAGCCTATGACCTCCAAGTCATATGGCAAAGACTCTATTAACTATGATAAAGGGCAAATTCTGTTGCACAAAACTCTCAGACTTGCAAGGGTAGGGATGAGGGTTGATTATATATGGCTTTACTCTTACATTTTTGCAAAAAGGTTGCTCCCATGACAAATTTTGGTTGCACAAGCACAAATATGAGAATGAGACTGCCGGTTACTAGAAAAAGCAAACCCTAACTGATACAAAACCAGTCCACCTAAACAGTACAAAACCGTTAGACTAAGATGCTTGTGAAATGAAATCAAGTTAACTCCAACGCAATATTATAATAGTGATAATAATAAATAAAAAAGGGTTTAAGTTTTCTTATGTTGTAGGATTGTAGGAGAGAAAAAAAGTAGAGAGAAGTTAAATGTGGGTCCCATATTTTATATTAAAAAAGAAAGAAAAATTAATTGGCACGGAAAACGAATTTGTGTAGGAAAATAATGTAATCTCATGTGGCATGAGAGTATTATTTCTCAATAAAAAATAACAAAATTGCTTACCTGTCGTTTAGAAAAGCGATGCTAAGCGCAGTAAGAAAGGCAGCAACTATAGCAAGCGGCCTCCGAAGAAAACCCAAAACTACATCATACAACTCAAAATATGAGAATGTTGAGACAAGAAACCATATTTCAATAAGGAAAAATAAAAATTATATTCATAATGTTCACTTACTGAGAACAGAAACAATCAAAATGAAGTAGTTGGTACGATAGCTGCACATACAAAACATAATCAACATTACTTATTAAACCAAAAAAATAAAATTAGAAATTCTAATAACCAAATATTAATTACAAGCATTTAATGAAAATATTTGATAGAAAAAAAATGGAATGGTACTAGTAGAGGTTGCATTTGAGGCGGCCATTCCATTTGGAAGATGATCGAGGAAAGGTGAATCTGGAGAAGAATTCCGATAGAGGACGCGGCGGCGATGACCAATCCACTTCGCGGAGTGCGTCGATCAGATCCTCCGCTGTCACGTTTCCCCAATCCATTTCTGCGATTTTCTTTCCTCTCCTCGGTGATGGAAAACCCTAGCGAGAAAATTTGTTGCGGGAAAAAGGAAAATCGGAGAGAGATTGAAATTGTTTTTTTTTTTTTTTTTTTTTTTTACTAGGGTAGCTTGCTTTAGGGTGAGGGTGATTGAAATTTGAAGATGAAACTGAACACGATTTCTTTTTAGTAACGAAGAGATCGATTGTTGTGATCAGTAACGAATGAAAGTGAAAGCTGTGTGTTTTTATTGCAATACACTTTGGACAACAGACACAAGTTTTAGTTGTCACTTGTCACCCCAAAAATAAAAAATAAAAAGGAAGAAAGAAAAAGTCACACCCACACTTAATTAATGGATTTTTTTTATTGGCATTGAATTTCAACTCATGATCTTACATAAATTTTTGAATAATTCATCGTTAAATCAATTCTAATAGTACAATTTGTTATGATCCTACTTTAAGACATGGGATTTAGAGTCCTACATCCAAGGTTTGATATGAGGTTTATTTGGATTTTGAACTCTCTTATCGGCTAGCTTTTGAGGTGATATTCTTCCAATATTCAATTCATAATTTTTATAGATTTTTTAAACTTTTATAAGTGAGACTACTCATTAATAGAGGAGGGTTGTAACTTGTGAGTCTACTAGATCATATTGGTAACTTATAATGAGATGTTTGATTAGAGGGATATGTTAATATACTTACTTTTTTTTATGTTTATATTGTCTATCACTTTCCAATGTCATTAAATCATAATCTCAAGAAATAATAAAGATTAGTTGAGATTTTGATCTAACAGCATTGGAAAGAGATAGACAATATAGACATGAAAAAATGTTAAGTAGAATAATATATCCCTTGATTAGCAATATCTATATTATTGTGGGATTGAAAAGTTGTGCTTTTATTAAGGTAATAGATTTTTTTTTACTCCTTAGTTATTGCAATTTCAAATAGTAAATTAATGGTGACAATTTTAATAAATTTAAAAAATAAAATTTTGTTTGTATGTTTGAATGGGGTAGTAGGAAAGTTTAGGCTAATGTATAATATATTTTGAAGGAATTGAAAATGTGTAGTAACAATATTATATATATGGAAAAAAATATTTCTACAGTCACTTTAGATAAGATTATCTACATCTATCCCAAAAACTACGTCGTTTTGATTAATGTAGAGTGTTTCTGTAATTTTAGGTGAATTAATGAAGGGTGTTTCAGTAAAATGTATATGATAAAAAAATAAACAAAATTACGGAAACACCCTTCATTAATTCACCTAAAATTACAAAAACACCCTTCATTAATCAAAACGACATAGTTTTTGGGGTAGCTGTAGATAACCTTATCTAAAGTGGTCGTAGAAATGTTTACCCTTATATATATATATATATATATATATATATATATATATATATATATATATATATATTATTAGGGATAGAATTCTTTGACATCTCATCTAAATTGTTGATTTTCTCCAATCCAGCGATAGTAATTTATTGAGAATTAATAATTAATTAATGTATGTAACCCAACGAATTATAGCCGTCAAATTGAAAAAAAAATTAATATAAGAAATTATAATGTTTAGAGAGCATGTATAGGTTTCTATCACCTATGTAGGTAATCGATTATCCATTAGGTGGTAATCAATTACTGCACTAGGTAATCGATTACTACCATAATGGTAATCGATTACCATGCCACGAGAATCACTTGACAATAGCTTCTACATCTCCCATGTTCTAAGGTAATCGATTACCTTCAGGGTGTGTTTGGTACAGGAGAAATTTTTTGGTGACCGGGAATCATGATTAATGGGAATTCAGTAGAAATTGAGTTTACTTGGAATCTTACGAAAGATGTGTTTGGTTCGCCAAAATATTACCGGGAATACTGGGTAAAAATTACTGATTCCATATTTGGTTTAGAACGAAATATGACTTGGAATATGAGGTTATTTTACAAAAATAACCCCAAACTATTTTTACTTTTGTAATTGATAGATTGGGTCTAGATTTTTATGTGTATTGGGGTATTTTTGTCTCAAAATTTATTGTTGTGCTTTCCCTTTACTTGGTATTCTGATTGGTATTCCGAATTACCATATTATTTTTGGTAATCTGAATAGTGACTTTTCTTTATAAATCAAATTACCGGTAATTCTTGGATATCCGGGAATCGTAATTTATTCCTTCTACCAAACGTGGTAATTACATTTACCAAAGAAGGATTACCGGTAATCCTCTCCAAAAACTTGAACCAAACACCCCCTCATGGTAGTAATTGATTACCACCCTTGAGGTAATGATTACCAGCTCAAATAGAAGCTGGAAATTGCTTTCCGTGTTTCAGGTAATCGATTATCTCACTGCAGAAATTAAGAAACACATGTTTTACAACCATGGGTGCATGGTATTACCTGTTAGGCTTTGTAAATTAATGTAAACGGTTCCGAATAGAGTATGATTAACAGTTAAAGTATTTGAAAATAGGTTACAAAAATTTATTATTGGTTATAATAAAAGAAAAAGTTTATCCGTAATTCTAAATTTAATTACTGTAATTGTAACTGCGCACTAATATCATATGTGATATTAATAAATCAATCTAATAACGGGGTGTCACATTAAGAAGTTATGTGCTCTATGTGCTAAGCGATAGTAGCCTTAACTGGAGGCCATATGTGCCATATATGCTCCACTTGTAAAAACCTATCCAAATATTTCAAATCAAATTTTTGAATTACATCAAGACTTCTCCTTGAAAAATATGGTTTCTACATTGTTGTTGAGTGGGAAAAAAAGGAAAAAAAATAACTGTTTAGAGAGTTAGTGGGAAAAATTTTTAACCAATGGCTTGAGAGCTTGAATCCTTAAAGGAGCATTTGGTAGAGAAGAATTTTT
Source organism: Gastrolobium bilobum (assembly GCF_033153095.1). Classification (NCBI taxonomy): domain Eukaryota; kingdom Viridiplantae; phylum Streptophyta; class Magnoliopsida; order Fabales; family Fabaceae; genus Gastrolobium; species Gastrolobium bilobum. Next base: position 104,806 of record NW_026896246.1, on the reverse strand, counting down.
TTGGTGCCTGGGAATTATGATTATCAAGAATATGATAGAAAAGTGAATTACTCGGGAATGTTATAAAAAAGTTGTTTGGCATACGAAAATATTACTGGGATTTTTTGGTTAAGTTTATTGAGTCTTTGTTTGGTTGATTGTGAAATATTAGTGGGAATGTGGGGTTATTTTAAAAATATCCCCACCTTTACTTTAAAGGGAAAGCCCTTATTTGCCCTGAACCTCTTTAAACAAGTGCAATTATCACCATGTATGTCGTTGCATCTATAGAAGAAAAAAGACACGAAAAGTCAGAAATTCTGCATCAATTCAAGGTGAAAAATGAGGTAGCTCCCCTGGACCGGGATTTGAAACGTTAATCATGATATAAGTTATTTCAAAGCTCGGGATTTTAGTCAGTGATAGACAGCTTGGCTAGCTATCCTCTCCTTGATTATTTGATTAAACCCTGTTGATCTTCAATCTATCGCTTGTTCTCCTTGCGAGGTGGAACCACACTATACTTTACTTCCAATGGGCTATTTACATATAAGACGAAAGGTTTGTAGAAGGGGCTTCTTCTAATATCCCAACAAAAGAAAGTAGGGGCTTCAAAGCTAGCTTGTAGTTTACGGCTGCGCGCGGATTGGACATGGACGAGCCTCGACTGGGCCAGCATTGATGAAAAAAGTATATTTTCATCATCCGTCCTGTGGGAGCGAGAAGTTTGGGATATGTTTGGTGGTTCTTCCATCAATCATCCAGATCTACGTCGTATATCAACAGATTATGGTTTCGAGGGTCTTTGCCCCGGCTCTTCGGCATCTACCATCTGCAGTCAGATCGTCTTCTCCCAGACGCCTTTCAACTTCCTTCCGTCAAAGAGAAAGCAATTTTACTTATGAAGAAATTGTTGGAATTTATATTTATAAATTGTGTAGACAATATATTGGTTATGAATAAGAAGTTTGGTAGTGAAAATGTGTGTCTTTTCGTCGACAAACAGATGTATCTTTTCATCCTGAAGGATGTGTTGTTTCATCCTAACGGACGTGTTGTTTCATCCTTGAATGGGTGTCTTTTCGTGTTGAACGAATGTGTCTTTTCGTGTCCAACAGATGTGTTGTTTCGTCGTCGAATAGGTGCCTTTTGAAACGTGACATTACGTTTTCTATAAATAGACACTGACCCCTTCAGAAAATGATTTCAGTTTTTTGCACTGTTACTCTGCCAGATTTTTTCCTTCATCCGGTTTTGCATACTTCCTTCTATTTTTTCTGGTTTAATTCCTCAGGCATATTGTTGTGTTCGTTTGGGTTGTTGACTGGTAGTGCCACCATTCTTCAGACGAAATTCGTTCTATCCTGGGAGACAAGTGTCCATCAACCTTTGGCTTCAGTGAGGGGACAAATTGTCTTAAGGAGACACGTTCTGTGGGCTCGAATTTTTATTCCTCTGATATCATCATCTGTCTGTTTCATCATTCTGTCTCAATTATCTGACAAGTAAGTCTGTTCTTTAATACTTTATAATTGCACAGTGATAATTCTGATTATCTATCTCTTCTGGTTGATACATGGATTCAAGTCTCTTAGTGATTTAATATCACCCACTGTCTTCAATAACAGAAATAAGTCAGAAGGATGTCGATGATATTCTCTGATGAAGAAATGAAGACAACATTCTGAAGAGGAAGGACACATTTGTCCGAAAAATTGTGTCCAAATTCCTACATTCGGTAAACGAAAAATACCACCCCTTTGTTGGTATTTTGAGAAGGAAAAATGGCTCACAATTTGTACATATCATAAAATCCAGGGCAAATTAAATGGTCGGACAAATATTGTGAAAACTCCTATCAAATATAGATATATATGAATCCCACATTCACTTTCCTCTCATTGTAAAAAAAATTACTCCTACTAAATAGCCCCATGAGAAAGTTCATTAATATTAGTGGTCTTGGTTCGTTCGAAGCAAGAGCTCTTCAGTCTTGTCTCATTTAATTTTACAGTATAATATTAATATAGGCCACCATTCGACTAGTTTTGACCAACAAAATTATCCACCAATAATAATCTAAATATAGAAAAATTCTTAAACCTATTACAAATCACCTTATGTGATCATTTTAGTCAAAGATTTTTTTTTTTCAAAATAAATAAATAATCTTTTTTTTCTTCTGACAAACTAGTATATACCTTTGGCTGGTAGCATCCAATTAAGCCATTTATTAACATAATTAACACTTTTCAAAATGTAAAACAGTTTATATTTGTTGTAGATTGAATCCGGTTTGAACTTTCTTTTATTTGACGGGATGACCAGAAGCACCTTTACATTTTATTTCTTTAGAAATGCGTTGATTGGCATGTATAGCCTTACCTCTGCTCTACGATAAACTACAAAAGAAGCAGTGCGCGATGGAATAAAATCAATTGGCAACTTTTTCTGAATGTGTATCTTCAATATCATTCCTTTTATTCAAAATACCTACCTTGACCATTGTCGGTTATAAGTCATGTGGCGCACACAGAATGGATTGATAGTCTCAGCCTAATGAAGCCAAAAATGAATAAAGAGATCACAAAAGTTACCAATTTTGATAAGTTAAACATTCATGTATATTCCCTAGTAGTTATCATTACTGATCACTTTAAGATAAACCACAGTAATGCCTTTTGTAAAGCTTGGAAGGTTAATCATCTCAGGCATTACTGAAAAACATTTTTGATTAATAGGGTAAGTATATCAACTTACACTTATGGTTCTAAAATTCTTGTATAAATTATCACGGTTACACGCAAGTAAAATCAACAATTCATAAAAGACATAAGAATTTGTAAATTTACATTTTTGTAAATCATATATAAGGGCTAAATGTAATTTTTTTAATTCTTATACCCGATATAAGATCACCTTATATATATATATATGTGTGTGTGTGTGGGGGTTATATGAGTGTCAAGTCACTAGGTATAAACTTTTGTCTAGTCACTAAATCCTAACCGTACAAAAGTGGATTAATGATATTAAAAAAAAATCATAATCATACAAAAGTAAATCAATTAATATAAAAAATAAATAAATAAAATGACATAATTTAATCATAATTGATCATCCAGTAACAAACAATAACTCCTATATATATATGGGGAATGATCTTTTGACTCCGATATAAGAATAAGAAGTCTTATTCTTCATCTCAATTGTTTAATTTCAATGTATCTAACAATTATAATTTATTAAATTATAGGAAAAAGTTCATCAATGCCCCTGTGGTTTGCTTCAGAATCACGTATGTCTCTGTGGTTTTTTTTATCACATATGCCCCTGTGCTTTGTAAAAAATAAAAAACCACAGGGGCATATGTGATAAAAATCATACCCTTTTGCAAACCATAGGGAAATATGTGATAGAAAAAAAACCACATGAACATAGGTAATTATGAAGCAAACCACAGGAGCATTGCTAAACTTTTCTCTAAATTATATATATATTAATTATTAATCCCTGATAAATTATAATTATTAAATATATAGAAATTAACGGTTGAGATAAGAAGTTAGATTTTTTGTTTTTACAACTGAGTCAAAAGATTATCCCCCCCCACATATATGGTCAGATCAAAAGATTTTAATTTATTAAATATGTGAGTCATTGGATTTTAATTTATTAAATATGTGAGTAATTGGATGCAAGCAAATTAATGGTAAAAATATGATGTAAGACGATTTATTCTTACTTTTGTCAATAATTAAGATTCAGCATATATATATATATATATATATATATATATATATATATATATATATATATATATATAGAGAGAGAGAGATCCGTTTACAAACTTACAAACTACACTATGTCTGACCGATACTACTTTACTCAATAGTGTATTACCGGTCAGACATAGTGTAGTTTGTAAGAATTTGTAAACAAAAGTTTGTAAATATAACATTCATATATATATATATATATATATATATATATATATATATATATATATATACCACACAAGTTGACATGTGGCTTTAAAAGATAACGAGAGGCGGAGACTACTGTTAGGTGGCCATCAAATACACAGGCTGGCCCATGTTATTTAGGCCTCTTTCCAACACTCAAAATCTCTGTTCACCATCCCAAATGATACCATTATTCTCTTTCTCTAAAAGGTAGATACCACCCTGAAGTGGCATCAAACGATGGCACTTACGAGGCTTAGAAAGCTTACGGTTGAGGATCTGAGACAATGAAAGAAGCTGAACATCAAAGAAAGATAGGTGGAGGGATCATATATAGAAGAAAAATGAACCATTACTTGAGTTGGGCACAAGCTTTGGCTTCTGCATGGGGCTTCATGTTGTTGGTGGGTCTAATGTGTTGTTGCCTCAGCACCAAACCTACACAAGATGGTGATACTATCTCCAGCAATGATGGTTGCGGTTGTGATGGTGATGGCCATGGTTGTGTATGATTTTTTTTGTTTTTAATCATGTCAAGCTTCTTTTAGGTGAAGAGGTTTTTCTTTTTTATCTTTTTTGGGTGGAAAATATTTGGTGAAGTATTTTTTCTGTATAGAGTATACAATTTTGCTAATTTGTGATTTTTTTTTTCTATTACTCTTGCCCATTCCTCAATGTCTTTGTAATTAAGTAAAGGATTGCAGCAAATGTCAGGCTGCAGATATATATGTTCTGTATTTGAACTTTCAATTTAGGTATTAGTAGTGTTGTTATGGACTCTGAGGTCCACTTAATATAAGGTTTAACCAATGTGATATAATCCAAGGAGGATATCTATAAAAAATATTAATACTGTTACGACAACATTAAACATGGGCTTGCGCTATTAGAAGAGGCACAGAAGGTTCAGAATCTAATATCCATAGATAAACTCTATAAATAGGAATTAAAGCCTACAAGTATGATTATTTTTTCTTACTGTTATGCTGTCATTGTGCACACATGTCACCTCTTTGACGAAAGCTGCCTTTTATTTCTTGTGCACAGTGATCTGCTAAACTCAAGGGTATTTAATTCATAAATACCTTAGAGAGTACATAGATCCAAAAGTAATTCACTAGCTTATTAGAGTAGACATCTATGTCTCCAGGACACAACAAGTTGTCAATCTATCTTTATCCTACCATTTTTCTTCCTCCTTTTCTTCTTTAATTAACTCCATACTTTTGCTTATAAAATTATTTGTATTTCTTTCTCTTAATTTACATTTAATGCAACTAAGAAGATGCTGGAAATTGACTCATTTTCCTTCCTAATCGTACTCGATTTCTTGAATCCTCATTGCTTGACACATTTTTTTTTAATTCAGTGGGAATTGCTTGACCCATTCAAGTACGCAAGTATCAAACTAGAGCACTTTCCTTGCTCAGGCATGTGTTTTGACCCATTTAATGTGAAAAGGAAAATGTTTTTTCTCATTTATTTTAAAGCCAAATATTTTATTAAAATAATGCAGTGAAACGCGATTAAGTTACAAATAAAGTGTGCGCGTTTAAGTCAAACATAAGATGATGTGTGACTTGTGTAAAAGCCAGCACATGCATGTCACATGTCGTGTGTTGCAAGTCATACCCTATGCACGATTTTAATGCACACACCCCATGTGTGACTTGTAGTGCATGACACATGATAGACACACTTTGAATTTTGCACAAGTCGTGTATCACTTCACACGCAACTTAAATACACATAGGCTTGTAATTGTATTATTTTAATCAAATTATTTACTTTTTGAATCAAGTAAAATTTTTAACATTATTACCTTCTAAGCACCACAATACTTTTTCACCAAAAAGATAGTAGGGTAGCTTGAGATGCTAGAGTGTTATTAACTTTGCCTTTCCTTCCACCAAGGCACCAAATGCATTATTTTTTGTTGTTAAAAGAGGATAAAAGAGGAAAGGAACGAAGGAAAACTTCAGTTTATTATTCAGATGCATCACAAAGTACAGATTATCTCCCCTTTATACACTTCTTGAGGATGACTCTTACATAACAACTCTACAACTATATCACAACTACCTAACTACTCGTATAACAGACTAACAGCTAAAAGCTTATGCACGATCTCTTCACGTAACACTTGTGCTTGAGAGGTAGCAAAAATCACACTTTAAAATCGGACAAGGCACCAACTAATCATTTACCAACCTGATCTCAAGAAAGTTACTCACAACTTCCCGGGTAATTAGTACAATTAATGTTGGAAAAACAGAAAGGTTATAAGTAGCTAAAATCTTTTCCTAGAGAAACTTAAAAGTATAAAAAAAAAATAGCATTGGTCACACAATCTGATTAGCACCTGATTATATTTTGAAAAATCTAGGGAAAAGTTCACCAATGCCTATGTGGTTTGCTTCAAAATCATCTACGTTCCTGTGATTTTTTTTCCATCACATATGACCCTGTGCTTTATAAAAAATAAAAAATCACATGGACATATGTGATTAAAAAACATATTCTTTTGCAAACTACAGGGCATATATGATAAATAAATAAAATCACATGTACATAAGTGATTTTGAAATAAACAACATGATACCGTCCATTTGAAGGTCCAATTCAAGTAATAAAGATTTTCTCCTAGATTGATTCATAGCTCCTCATATATAACCATAGCTCCTCACATTATGTTCCATATTTCCCTGAGCGAATCTCAGCCAACCAAGCTAGCAAGGGGAGACATTGAAAAGATAGAAAAAGACGGATAGAACAAGGCCACTCAAAATGGATGCAAACTATCTAGAATGCCTGTACAAAGCCCTAAGCATTCAGATGAAGTTAAGATAAAGCAACTAAGAGCCCGTTTGGATGAGCTTTTTTTTTCTTCAAAAGCTGCTTTTTTTAAGAAAAAAAAGCCCTTCTCGAAAAAAGTCTGTTTGGATGCCTGCTTTTAAAAAAAACAGAAGTAATAAAAAAAGCCAAAAACTTACTTTTTTCGGAAGCTAAAAATTTTAGCTTCTCAAAAAAGCAGAAGTCAAAAGTCAAATATTTTTTTCAAAAATCAAATATTTTTTTAAAAATCTAAATAGCTGTAACTTTTATAAAAAGTACTTTTAAAATAAGGAAGTGATAAAAAGAACTTTTAAAAAAAATGAATACAAACGGGCCCTAAGAGGTGACACAAAATCTCCACCTCAAATTTGAGGAAAAGAAACCTGACTCTTGTTGGGCTTCCTCCTTCAATGCTAAGCCCAAGCCCATTTGAGGGGTTTCCTAAAAATCCTAACCCTAATTTCCACCTCCTCTATATATACTCATTAGTTGTGGGTGGAGGCTAAGTCAGATTTGAGAGAACAAATTTGAGTCAAAGAAATCAGAGAGAGAGAAGAGATGAAGAGGGAGAGAGAATGAATAGTATTTCTCAGAATGAATGGGTGTTACACGATAGACTATATAGACACAGCAACTATTGCCACGTCATCCAGTTCAGTTACAACTATAATCAGTTTTCTAAAACTGAGAAGATTGCTAATTACAATAATGACCTTTGTGTACAGCTGTACAGCTGTACACCTTTATCTATTCTAATAGGCCCCCTCAAACTCAGGGTGGATGAAGATAGGAAGAAGAATCAACCACCATGAGTTTGTCCCTCAATACAGCAAACCGTGTGGCAGAAAGACTCTTGGTGAGAGTATCAGCAACTTGATCCAAAGCTGGAATATGACAGACCTTGATATCTTTGGAAAGAACACGTTCTCTAACAAAAAAGATGTCCAATTCCATATGCTTTGTCCGTGCATGCAGAACAGAATTATGGGAGAGAGAGACAGTACTCAGGTTATCACAAAGAATTAGAGGAGTAGTAAATGGAATGTGAAGTTCAGTGAGAAGAGACTTGAGCCATAAAACCTCTGCTGTAGCTAGAGTAAGGCTGCGATATTCAGCTTCGGTGCTTGAGCGAGCAACCAGATTTTGCTTCTTGGACCACCAGGACACCAAGTTAGAACCAAAGAAAACACATGCACCTGAAGTAGACCTCCTGTCATCAGGGTCACTGGCCCAATCTGCACCACAAAAGGCAGTGATGGAGAACAAGTGACTGGGATTGCATGGCTGTAACATCATACCATGATGTAAAGTGCCATTTAAGTAACGTAGAATTCTTTTGACAGCAGCCCAATGGTCTTCAAGAGGTTGAGCCATAAACTGACATGCTTTGTTGACTGAGTAGCTGATTTCAGGCCTAGTGAGTGTAGCATACTGGAGAGCCCCAACAATGGAACGATAGAAGGAAGGATCAGAGTAGTAGTTAGACCCATATTTAGAAAGTTTGCATCCAGATTGAAGAGGAGTGGAAATTCCCTTAGCCTCTGCCATTTGAGCTCGATGAAGAAGATCTTTAATATACTTGGTCTGAGTGAGAAGTAATTTACCAGAGGAAGCTCTCTGTACTTCAATACCAAGAAAGAAATCTAGATTCCCAAGATCCTTAAGGGCGAACTCAGAATGCAGCTTATGTATAAGGGACTGAATGAATGCTGAATCACTACCAGTGAGGATGATATCATCAACATAAACTAGGAGAAAAACACAATGAGCTGACTTCCTGTAAATAAACAAGGAGGAATCACATTTGCTGGCAACGAAACCAAGATTCAGCAGAGAAGTTTTGAGCTTATCAAACCAAGCTCTTGGTGCCTGTTTGAGCCCATAAAGGGCCTTGTGAAGTCTGCATACGAGTGATTTATTGGAGGACTGAAACCCAGGTGGTTGTTGCATGTAGACCACCTCTTCAAGAGTGCCATTGAGAAAGGCATTGTTGACATCAAGTTGTCTCAGTGTCCAGCCAAAAGAGATGGCAATTGAGAGAATGGTCTGAATTGTAATGGGCTTTACAACAGGGGAGAAGGTCTCTGTGTAATCAAAACCAGCCTGCTGATGAAAACCCTTTGCTACCAACCGAGCCTTATATCTGTTTAGAGAACCATATGGGTTTTCTTTAACTCTGAAAACCCATTTGCAACCAATAGCTGTGCGGTTGGGAGGAAGAGGAACCAAGGACCAAGTGGAATTAGCATGCAGTGCATTCATCTCAGATTGCATAGCAGACAGCCAGTTAGGATTAGCCAAGGCCTGTTTGATTGTAACAGGTTCAAGGGAAGTGAAAAAAACTTGTGGGTTGTGAACAGTCTTAGACCGGGTAGTGATAGAGTGAGTAGGTGAGTTGGTGAGAGGTCCAGAAGGGATGTATTCAGACCCAGAAGTAGAAGAAGAAGAAGGACTAAGAGAGATGGAGATAGGAGAAAAACCTGGACTTGAGGACAAAGGCAAGGATGACTGAGAAGCAGAAACGGTGCTGCTTGAGTGCTGTATTTCTGGAGAAGAGACAGGTGGGTCTGAAGGACATGTAGGTGGGGAGGTTTTGCAGCTGGACTCTGAAGACCGTGAAATAGGTGAACACTGCTGCACAGGTGAGGAGGTGTTGCTGCTGGATGCTTGAGAGCTTGCGATAGAACACTGCTGCACAGAATTAGCAACCTGACTTGATGTTACTAGAGGTATCACGTTGAGGACATGGGAGGGAGAAGGTGTGGAGGCAGGAATGGGAGAAGAATCAAACCAAAGTGGATAGGGAAATTTGGACTCATTGAAGAGCACATCCTTAGAAACAAATAATCGGCCAGAAGAGTTCATGCACTTATATCCTTTGTGTGTGGGAGAGTAGCCAAGGAAGACACATTCACTGCTCCTAAAGTCTAGCTTGTGGTTGTTGTATGGTCTTAGGAAAGGGAAATAAGCACACCCGAAGACTCTAAGGGATTTATAGTCAGGTACTATTTTGTGTAATTTTATGAATGGAACCTCAAAATTCAGGGCAGAGTAGGTAAAGAATTAATGAGATAAACAGCCGAAATGAAGGCATGATCCCAAAATTTTATGGGTAAGGATGCATGAGCAAGTAAGGTAAGGCCAGTCTCAACTATATGACGATGTTTTCTTTCCACAACACCATTTTGATGATGAGTGTGGGGACATGCAACTCTGTGAACTATACCCAAATTTTTAAGATGTTGATGAAATGGTCTAAACTCACCACCCCAATCAGTTTGAAGAGCTTTAATGGTTGATTGGAAGTTATTGGATACAAGAGCATGGAATTGATTAAAAACAGTCAATGCTTCTGATTTTTGTTTAAGAGGATAAACCCAAGTATATCTAGAGTGAGCATCTACAAAGGATATGTAATAGGTAAAACCCATAGTAGATTTGACAGGTGCTGGACCCCATAAATCACTAAAGACAAGATCAAAAGGTTTTTCATATATTTTGGTGGATGGACCAGAATGTAATCTATGGATTTTTCCCAAACAACAAGCAGAACAAAAGGTAATGTCTGATTTACTAGGAATTGGAATATTACACGATTTAAGGACAGAATTTAATGCCTCAATATGAGGATGGCCCAACCTACAATGCCAAAGAGAGTACAGAGAGTGTGATCCTACTGAATTTGTAGAGCTAATAGCTTTATTTGCTGTGTTTTGTGTGAGTACATCAGTGGATACTGGACTATTACAAACTGAATTATTACAACTAGTAGACAAGATTTTTGAACTGCTAGAGACAGAGTTGAGATGAGTAACAGGAGCACATAGTTGACTTGATGGAAGACTAGGGACAGAGGTAAGATTAACTCCTTGAAACCGGTACAGACCATCAGTTCCCAAAGCACCTTCCAGCAACACCTCATGAGATACCTGAGATTTTACACAGCAAGTGAAAGGGTGAAATTCAAAAAACACATTATTATCCCTAGCAAATTGACTCACACTGATGAGATTTTTAGTTATAAAGGGAACAAGAAGCAAATTGTTTAGGTTAAGGAAGGTGTGTGGTTGGAGTGGAGAAGAGAAAGAGGAATGACCCATAGCATTCACTTGCAAACCTTGGCCGTTTCCTATGTACACCTGATCTGCACCTGATAGTTGTGTGCTTTGTATCAGGTTTTGAGAATTGGCAGTGACATGATGAGAGGCACCAGAATCCGGATACCATTCTAGTGTCTGCACATTTGTGGGAGTAGGTAAGAGACCTTGTCCTTGAGACTGTAGAGTGACATTGCAATGTTGTGGAGTGACATGTGAAGTTGCAAGAGGAGGTTGATTTGTAGTTAATAGTGCTTGAGGCTGACTAGCGTTAGATGGTCTATTATACTGGAAAGACCTTTGATACGAATGCTGAGGTGATGGAAGGAATTGAGGAGAATCATATGAGGTGAATTCAGGCACAAAGTTTTCATCAAACCTATACCAGCAACTTTGAACTCCATGTCCGAATTTGTAGCATAGCTGACATTGAATATTATTGCGGCCTCTACCTCTGCCTCCTCTATTGCTTCTACCATAGAACCTTCCTCTACCTCTTTCATAACTGGAATTATAGGATCGTTGATTCTGAACAGTGTGCATAGGCTCAAGTGGAGGTCTCATAGCTGGTGATTCGGATCTTGAAGATTCCTTTGGATTAGTAGGTAGCTTTTGAACTACATTCACAGTCATTGAATCTGAAAGTAAAGTCTCATTTTGCCTTGCAAGCATCATCTCATATGACATCAACTCAACTCGTAGGTCAGTAAGAGAATAAGGATTCTCACGAGCTCTTACAGAAGTAACAAAAGAGTTAAACTCAGGAGGAAGACCAGCTAAGATCAGTTCAGTATGTTCCTCAACTGAGATAGGACTTTTGATAGCTTTCAACTCATCACAAAGAGATTTCACTCTTTTGAGATATTCAGCAACAGATCTACCACCTTTCTTGATGGTGCGAAGTTCAGATCTGAGTTGATGAGCTTTGGATCTCATCATACCTTGAAAAAACTTGTGTATCTGCTCCCAGGCCTCATACGCATGACTAACACCGAGTATCTCATTCAGAATTTCTTCAGAAACAATAGAGAGGATCCATGATAGGAGCATCTGATCTTGTCATAACCAGTCAGTGTACAATGGATTAACAGATCCATCAACACGAGCTTGCTCAGACTCGAACTGGAGTGGTATCTTCGGGTTAACAAGATAGTGATGAAGTTGATGAGAAGTTATTACAGGTTCTACAACCTGATTCCAGATGAGGAAGTTACTTTCAGTCAACTTGATGGAGATCTGATGAGTAAACAGTGACGGAGAAGACGATCGAGTCTCTGTCGCTCCACTTCCGGTGGTTGCTCCAGTAGCTGAAGACGACGGAGATGGCGGTTGCGAAGCGGAAGACATCTCAGTGGATCGATCTGTATCAGGCCCTCAGAGAGAGGGCTCTGATACCATCAAAGAAATCAGAGAGAGAGAAGAAATGAAGAGGGAGAGAGAATGAAAAGTATTTCTCAGAATGAATGGGTGTTACACGATAGACTATATAGACACAGCAACTATTGCCACGTCATCCAATTCAGTTACAACTATAATCAGTTTTCTAAAACTGAGAAGATTGCTAATTACAATAATGACCTTTGTGTACAGCTGTACAGCTGTACACCTTTATCTATTCTAATATATGGGAAATTAATATGGCCTTTATAAGGCCTTGGGCACTCCCACCCCTTGAGCTAGCTTTTGGGGTGGTGTATCCCAATGTTCTTTAAATGGTATCAGAGCCTCACCATCCCCCGCTTTAAAAAGTGGAATTAAAATAAAAAAGCACAAAAAGGTAAACCAAAAATGGGCCTGTGCAATTTCCACGTTTCTAGCCTAAAGGGCTCTTGCGTGAGGAGGCGTGTTGAGATATATAGTCCCACATTGATTGGATGGGAAATTAATATGGCCTTTATAAGGCCTTGGGCACTCCCACCCCTTGAGCTAGCTTTTGGGGTGGTGTATCTCAAAGTTCTTTACATTGAGAGAATTATTTGATTGTTTGAGCAAGGCTTTATGCTTTGCATTTGAGATATCTCTAGAGAGAGTTTGAGTGAAACATCTCTAGGGTAGTTTGATTATCACCATTGTTGGAGAGGTTGAGTTAACCACCACATTGGTGTATTTGATTCGTTGTAACCATTATTTTCATAGTGGATTTCTGATCTGGACTAGGTCCCGTGGGTTTTTACTTCTTCATTCAAGAAGGTTTTCCCACGTTAAATCTGGTTGTGTTCTTCTTCTTCTCTCTCTCTCCTGTCTTTACGTTTCGATTTTTCCGCTGCGCTGCTCGACCTGGTGAAGTTCAGACCGAGGTATTGCCGAGATCCGAGATCAGGATCTTGTTGATTGACTTTCGCACAAAGGCTGCTTAGCCGAGCTTGAGGGAACCGAGTTTTCCCAACAGTGGTATCAGAGCCTGGTTCGACGGTTTCTGAGGGAGATGAGATGGAGACCAGTGGCATAACTCATGATGGAGACATGTTCAAGTTGACCGCAGACAACTTCACTTATTGGAGACCGATGATGGAAGATCATCTCTACTGCAAAGATCTACATGAGCCCATTATCCTTGATGAGAGGCCGGCAGGCAAAACTGATAAGGAGTGGGAGATCCTGAGTCGGAAGGCGGTAGCCACAATCAGGAAATATATTGATAAAAGCCTCTTTGAGCACGTGTCCGAGTTCACGAACGCGTATGAGTTTTGGACGAAGCTGGACTCCATGATTCAGAAGAAGACTCCCAGGAACAAATCACACCTGGTTCGCCGACTTGTTAATCTTGAATACAAGGACAACATGAGCATGATTGAACACCTGAACACCTACAAAGGTATTGTGAATCAACTGTCAAAGGCTGATATGAAAATTGATGAAGAATTGCAGGCATTGCTGCTGTTGAGCTCGCTGCCAGAAAGCTGGGATACTCTGGTGGTGACTCTGAATAACTCGACTCCAGTTGGAAAATTGAAGATGGACGTCGTGACAGACAGCCTCCTAGGCGAAGAATCCAGGAGAAGAGAACGAGGTACTTCGAGTACGTCTGAGGCCAACGTTCTGAGAACAAAGGGAAATCTGACTCCCGTGGTAGAAATAAGAGCCGCGGTAGAGGTCGTGACAGACGAGATAAGTCCAAAGGTCGGTCAAAGCCGAAATATGAGTTGAAGTGCTTTTACTGTGGAAAGACAGACCATAAGAAGCCAGACTGTTGGACCCTGCAGAATGACGAGAAGAACGACTCTGTGAAGCCGGATCAGATTATTCCCAAGAAGAGGGAAGACAAGAGCACCACTGCGGTGGCTGCCAACCCAGATGCCGAGATATTCTTCCTTGGTGAGGATAATTATTTGAATGTTGCATATGATGACTGCACCTGGATTGTTGACTCTGGTGCCTCCTTCCACGTTACTCCACACAAAGGTTTTTTCTCCTCTTATCGAGGTGGTGATTTTGGAGTCGTGAAGATGGGAAATCAGGTGACCAACAAGATTGTTGGTGTCGGCGATGTAACTCTGACCACAGATGTCGGATGCCGACTTGTGTTGAAGGATGTGAGGCGTGTACCTGACATGCGTTTGAACCTAATCTCGGTAGGAAAACTTGATGATGCCGGGTTAGTGAACTACTTTGGTAGTGTTAGATGGAAGCTAGCCAAGGGAAACTTGGTCGTGGCCCGAGGTAAGAAGGAAGGATCCTTGTACGTGATGCAAGGAAAGATCAATGGCGGAGAAGCCAATTCTGTTCGAGATGAACCTAGCTTGGAGCTATGGCACAAGCGCCTCGGCCACATGAGCGATATATTCTTGACCGGGTTGAAAGGCCAAGCGTTGGAGAGTTGCACACACTGCCTAGCTGGAAAGCAGCACCGGGTTTCTTTTGTGAAACCGGATCAACCTAGACGACGCATGTATATTCTTGACCTCGTCCATACTGATGTTTGCTCCATGTCAGAGAAATCTCTTGGAGGAGCTCAATACTTTGTTTCTTTTATTGATGACCATTCCCGCAAAGTGTGGGTATATTTGTTAAAGTCTAAAGACCAGGTACTTCAATCCTTTAAAGAATTCCATGCAATGGTTGAAAGGGAGACTGGCAAGAAATTGAAGGTGGTCCGATCTGATAATGGTGGTGAGTATTGCGGCCCATTTGATGCATACTGCAGAGCGGCCGGGATTCGACTTGAGAAGACGCCCCCAAGACACCTCAGTTAAATGGACTGGCTGAGAGGATGAACAGAACAATTGAAGAGAAGGTACGAAGCATCATATCCAATGCCGGGTTACCAAAAGCATTCTGGGGAGAAGCCGTCAAAACTGTTGTTGACTTGATCAACCTCTCACCATCACGGCCACTTGAAGGAGAAATTCCAGAAGAAGTCTGGACAGGTCGGAAAACGGCCTACAATCAACTGAAAGTGTTTGGATGCCGAGCTTTCGTGCATATCCCTAAAGATGAAAGGGCCAAACTTGATGCAAAGACAAAAGAATGCATCTATCTTGGTTCGCCGAGATGTGAGTTCGGGTTTCGACTTTGGGATCCAATCAATAAGAAGATCGTGAGAAGCCGAGATGTGATCTTTCATGAGCATGAGAACATTCATGACATCTCGAAGCCCAAAGTCCGGGTTATTGTCAGACATGAAGAACCCATTCCTCATGTCCGAGCTGAAGCAGGGGGAGAAAATCAAGAGAATGAACAAATTGATGACCAGCAACAAGCTGAAGATGACCAAGACATTGAGGTTCGAGTTGATGATGAGATCCGCGATGAAAATGATGAACCAGGTTCTCAAGCTGAAGAACAGCCGAGATATCCAACTCGAGAAAGAAGACCCTCTACAAGATACCCATCTGATGAATACACCGTTGTTGCTGAAGACGGTGAGCCTCAGAGTTATGATGAGCTCAAAGAAAGAAGAATGGAAAAAGGCAATGCAAGACGAGATGAAGTCTCTGCATGAGAATCAGACTTATGAGCTGACTGAGTTGCCAAAAGGAAGACGAGCTCTGAAAAACAAATGGGTCTACAAGATTAAGAATGAAGAGAACGGGCAAAAGCCGAGATACAAAGCCCGGATTGTGGTGAAAGGCTGCAATCAGAAGAAAGGAGTAGATTTTGAGGAGATTTTTTCTCCTGTGGTGAAAATGACTTCGATCCGAACTGTGTTAGCCATGGCGGCTTCATTGGACCTCGAGGTAGAACAAATGGATGTGAAGACGGCATTTCTGCACGGTGATTTAGAAGAAGAAATATATATGGAGCAACCTGAAGGATTCCAAGTTCCAGACCAAGAAGACTTGGTATGTCGGTTGAAGAAGAGCCTCTATGGCTTGAAGTAAGCACCTCGGCAGTGGTACAAGAAGTTTGAATCATTCATGACTGATCATAAGTTTGAGAAGACTGAAGCCGACCACTGTGTATTTGTGAAGAGGTATGAGGCCGGAGATTTTCTGATATTGTTGTTATATGTTGACGACATGCTTATTGTAGGGAAAGACAAATCGAGGATAGTCGCCCTGAAAAAGGCGTTGAGCTCGTCCTTCGCAATGAAGGACCTCGGCCCTGCAAAGCAGATTCTTGGAATCAAGATCATCCGAGATAGACAGAAGAAGCTACTGTGGCTAAGTCAAGAGAAATATATTGAGAAGATTCTGAAGAGATTCAGCATGGACAAAGCCAAAACAGTGAGCACCCCCCTTGCCGGACACATAAAGCTGAACCAAAAGCAATGTCCGAGATCTGATGAAGACAAAGATGAGATGATGAAGGTCCCTTACCAATCCTCCGTCGGAAGCTTGATGTATGCAATGGTTTGCACTAGACCCGACTTGGCGTATGCTGTTGGAATGGTAAGCCGGTATTTGTCAAACCCCGGCAAAGAGCACTGGGAAGCAGTGAAGTGGATCTTCAAGTACCTCCGAGGTACGACCGACTTATGTCTCCGATTTGGAGAAGGCACAGCCGAGTTGCAAGGCTACTCGGATTCTGATTTAGGGGGAGACACCGACTCGAGGAAGTCGACTACAGGATATTTGATGAGATTTGCCAGAGGAGCTGTCTCTTTGCAATCAAGGCAATCAAGACTTCAGAAATGTGTTGCACTATCGACAACTGAGGCTGAGTACATTGTCGCTACTGAGGCAAGCAAAGAGATGCTGTGGATGAAGAAGTTCCTCATGGAACTCGGCCATGATCAAGACAAGTACGAGCTGGGTTGTGACAATCAAAGCGCAATCCATCTTGCGAAAAATTCGACCTATCACTCCCGCACTAAGCATATTGATGTGAGGTATCACTGGATCCGGGATGTGGTGGAAGGTGGAGAGCTCGAACTCGTCAAGGTGCACACTGACCAAAATTGGTCCGACATGATGACAAAGCCGGTTCCAGCAAGAAAATTTGAAGACTGCTGTGAAGGAGCCGGGTTGATACTGAAGCCGACGCATTGAAGTCGGAGGGGGAGATTTGTTGGGCTTCCTCCTTCAATGCTAAGCCCAAGCCCATTTGAGGGGTTTCCTAAAAACCCTAACCCTAATTTCCACCTCCTCTATATATACTCATTAGTTGTGGGTGGAGGCTAGGTCAGATTTGAGAGAACAAATTTGAGAGAATTATTTGATTGTTTGAGCAAGGCTTTATGCTTTGCATTTGAGAGATCTCTAGAGAGAGTTTGAGTGAAACATCTCTAGGGTAGTTTGATTATCACCATTGTTGGAGAGGTTGAGTTAACCACCACATTGGTGTATTTGATTCGTTGTAACCATTATTTTCATAGTGGATTTCTGATTTGGACTAGGTCCCGTGGATTTTTACTTCTTCATTCAAGAAGGTTTTCCCACGTTAAATCTGGTTGTGTTCTTCTTCTCTCTCTCTCCTGTGTTTACGTTTTGATTTTTCCGCTGCGCTGCTCGACCTGGTGAAGTTCAGGCCGAGGTATTGCCGAGATCCGAGATCAGGATCTTGTTGATTGACTTCCGCACAAAGGCTGCTTAGCCGAGCTTTAGGGGACTGAGTTTTCCCAACAACTCTAAGGTCGGTAAAGGCATTTGTAAGAAAGAAAAGAAGGGCGATCGTGGTCGAACATGCTTTAAATATCGCAGATGCCCTTCTTTTCAGAGATCGATTAAACCTCCTAATCATTTTCTTGGCAGCCATTTTTGGTGATGCGGAAAGGCTTTTCCATGCTGCAATATAGACATTGCGCACAGCATCGTCATTTGTAATTCGAGAGGCAAGTCCAGAGACCTCTAATCTGCCCAAGCACGAGCCATGAGGAATTCTAGCCAATTAACATGTAACATCTTCAAATTTCTAACAATATTAAAAATATTTTTATATTAACAAAATTGCTAAAGATCACTTTTAATTATTTATTAAGATCAAATAACTATTGCAAAAACTAAACTTCTAAAGCCAAATTGGGAAAAATGTTATCACCACCACATGTAAAAGGAACAAGTGCAAGGCTAAACTTCTCATATATACCAAAAATATATTCAATATAAATATTAAAACTTCAAAATGTAAAATCAGAGTCTAAGGTTTAACTTAAAATATATCTTATATAGTTATTAAATCTCAAGCATAAAATTTATAATGTTTAGGCCTAGCTTGAAATGTCTAAAACGTTATCCTCACTGCCCCACTGCTAAGCTCTAATATTTGAAACCTGCTTCACTCAGGGTCTAGTCCCCGAAGGATCATTGCAACATACAAACAATAAACAAAAGCTGGTAATCTCAATCCAAAACACAGTAAAGATAGTCATAACTCAATTACTCATCATAACCAAGTCGAGCACCAATCCGAATATGTCACTTCCATTATTAATTTTATTTAGTGGGAAGAGAATCGCGGTAGACCTGGAAAAACCCTGTTGCCAGCCTACCCATATGAAACCCTATTATCAGCCACGTATAATGGAATTGGAGAAAATATGGAAAGAATTTGATTGTTAGGTTAAGCTCTTACTTGTAGATGATGTTTTGTAACGAAAAAATGACATTAATTGTAGGTAATATTAAAATGGTTAAATAATTATTAATAGTAACTATAATTACTTTAATATCATTAATTCATATCTTACGGTAGAGGTGGCAAAACGGGTCAACCCGACCCGACCTGTCTTCAACCCGCCAAAAGCGGGGCGAGGCGGGTTGACCCGCCGTTTGATGGTGGGTTGGAAACATCAACCCACCCCATTTTGAAGTGGGTTGGCGGGTCAACCCGTCTAAAAAATAAAAAATAATTAAAAATAAAAATAAATTATATTTTATTAATTTTATAATATTACTTATTTTTATTTCACACTTCCCTTAATTTTTTTTCAATCTCAAACCTAAATATAAGCTAATATTCAGTCAGATATTTTTTAGAAACTTATTTTTGCCTCTATATATGGATAATCTTTGTCATAAATAAAGTTTTTCTTCTTTATTTTTCTAGGGGACTACTAAAATTAAAAAAAAAAATGTATATCACAAAAGCTTAGTGACAAATAAAATACTACCTAATAGTAAAAAAAAAAAAATTGACCCGCGGGCCAACCCGCCACCAACCCATTTTGACCCACAACTGAACAGTACGGGTTGAGGCGGGTTGAAAGGTATAACCCAACCCACCCGGTTTTGGCGGGTTGATCCGTCGGGTTCAACCCATATTGCCACCTCTATCTTACGGTTACAAAAATAAATAATAAAAATAAATGTTAAACATTACAAATTAAATGATACCCAAAAATAAATGTTGAACGTTACAAACTAAAATTATCACCGATTAACATTACATTTTTTTTTTTGGAAATATTAGGAAATTAAAAACAAAACAAAACAAAAGAAACTAGGCACAAAGTCTAGACCAGTGAACACCTATAGTGTCACCATACAATCTATCTAGACAACCTGAAGGTGGAGTATCAAATTCCTGAACTGCCTAAGAGAAACCGTAAGAGTAAGAGGCTAGGAAGTCTGCTACTCTATTTCCTTCACGGTGAATGTGAGACATATAAATCTGCCATTTTCGCTGCCTCAAATTTCGAATACGATTCACCAAATTAGCCGAAGGATAATCATGGCGGCACCCATTTGTAATAAGTTGTTGGGCTAAAAGAGAATCTCTTTCAAGCCAAACTTGCCTAAAACCTTTTTCCCAAGCTAGCTCCAAACCAACCAACCAAGCCCATAATTCAACATGCAAAACGGTACCTGAGCCTAAATTTTTACAGAACCCGATAATCCAAGTTCCTTAAGCATCTCGAAGAACTCCTCCACACCCAGTCCTAGTACCATTAGCATCACTTGCACCATCAACATTAAGCTTAACCCAATCCACATGGGGACAAGACCAAGCAACCATTCTCTCTGTTCGATTCCTTGGCTGATTGCCTGCTCCAAAAATGGTGTTAGCTGCAAGAACGACACTATCTCTGAAGCCAATGGCTGAACAAACAATCGAATAAGCATTCTAGTAATTACCTTAAAAAATCCAAGAATTCCTGCACTTGTAAATATTCCAGGCTAAAATTCCAAATAAGAGAGGCCAATCCGGCCCCATCCCCCAATCCTTTGAACTATCTAAATTAGAAATGATCCAGTTATGCAGGTTGAGGTTGAAAAATTCACCCTGATTGCTAGAGGCATTACCAAGCACCATATTTCCTTTGATTGTGGACAATCTCGAATGGTATGGAGGATAGTTTCACTAGAATGATTACATCTAGGACACAGATCTGATAGTGCCATATGACGGTGGAATCTACGAACATTAGTCATCAGCTTCTCCCCTGCCATTAACCAAAGAAAAAAGCAAATTCTTTCTGGCCCCTGCCAACTCCAAACGCGATCCCAAGAAAATGACTGGATTGTACTATCATTAATGGCTAATATTGCATATGCTGACTTTACAGTAAACTCTCCATTTGTCGTTCCATTCCAAATTAAATGATCCTAGCCATCTTGACTAGAGGGAGAAAGAAAATTCATAAACTGATGAATGATAAAATCCGGAAGCAATTGTTGAAGAGAATTCCATTTCCATTGTCCCAATTCATCCACATAGTCCACCACCTTCTGGAGAGTATCACCAACAGAAAACTGAGAACCTGCATATGAGATTAAAAGACCACTATCAGGAAGCCAGCTATCAAGCCAGAACATAGTGGACTGACCATTGCCTAACAATACCCGAATATGATCCATTATAGTATCCCAATGACGCGTAATTCTCTTCCAAAGCTAGGAGCTACTGTTTGGAGCGTGGATAATTGGCGTCATGCCTGCCTCTACATTATACTTAGCACGTAAGATCTTTGACCACAAGGCATCTGGGTGAGCTAAAAGATTGAACCCAACCTTCATAATAAATGATGAGTTCATCTCCCTCATACTTCGCAGACCAAGGCCTCCATGTTTTTTTATCCATGCAGTTCCAGGCCACAAGATGAGATCGTCTAGAATGTGGAGATGAACCCCAAACAAAATTTCGAATCTTCCTATCGATCTCTTCACAGGTGACTTGAGGTACTGAGCAAACCTCCATTGGGTATGATGGGATTGCTGACAAAACTGCTTTAGATAAGGTAACACGACCTGCTAGAGATAGACTGGCATGATTCCAAGCAGAAATTATGGAATGCATTCGATCTAAAACATAAGAGAATGATGAACGACCCACTCGCTTATGGTGCAAAGGAATTCCCAAGTATCTTCCAAGATTCGCAGTTAGAGAAAAACCAAGATGCCCACTAAGTTGGGTTGCTTGAGTATGACCCACATTCTGAGAAAAGAAAACTCTAGTCTTACTGTGATTGATTTTTTAACCAGATGAATCACAAAAAATATGTAAGACTTGTTGAATTATTAACACTTGCTCTTGAGAAGCTTCTGCAAACAAAAGGAGATCGTCAGCAAAAATAAGTGGGAAATTGGCGGAGCTCCCCTTTTAATCCTCACTGGCTTCCACCTCATTTGATCCACTACCTGAGAGATAAGATGGGCTAGTCTTTCCATGCAGAGGACGAAATGATAAGGAGAAAATGGATCTCCTTGTCTCAAGCCTCGAGTTGGCTGGAATTCTTTAGTACAAGCCCCATTCCAAAGAACATTCATAGTGCAAGATGAAACACACCACATAATTAGCCTTATCAAAATTTCAGGAATCCCTACATTATATTGGGTATCCTGAAGGAAATTCCAATTGATCCTATCGTATGCTTTCTCAAGATCAACCTTGATCGCCATCCAACCTTTCGATCCTCTTTTTTCTCATTGAATGGATCAGCTCTTGAGCAATTATGACATTATTCGTGCCTTGTCTCCCTCTGATAAAATTGCACTGATTTGGCATTACCAGCTTGTCCATCTGCAATTTTAAATGGTTAGCAACAATTTTTGTTGTCGTTTTATAAATAACATTACACAAGCTAATCGGGCGAAAATCCTTGAAAGAGTGAGGGTTCTCAATTTTAGGAATCAAGCAAAGAAGAGTCTGATTCACTTCTTCTATACGACTAGGATCATTAAAGACTCCCTTTATGAAATCACAAACAAAGCTCCCCACTACATCCCATTGGCTTTGAAAAAAGATGCTATGAAGATCATCAACACCAGGCGCTTTAAAAGGCCCCATTGAGAACACTACTCCTTTAATCTCTTCACTATTAGGGCAACTCTCAAGAGCCTTCAAAACTATCCTTTCTATTTCTGGGAATCTGTTCCTAATGGGAAAATTAGGCCGGAGAGGAATATCTTCCTTATACAAATTATTATAGTACTCCACTGCCATACTTATGAGAAGTGATGAGTCACCAATCCAATCCCCCACATCATTTTGAAGGACATCAATCTTATTCCTCCTGCGCCTGGCAACTATTGCAAAATGGAAGAATTTAGTATTTCGGTCACCAAACCTAATCCAGTCAGTTCTAGATCGTTGGTACCATGTAATCTCTTCTCTAAGATAAATTGTATTCAACTGATGCCAGATCTCCTTCTGCAGCCTCTCTAGAGAATGACAAGGATGTTGACTCAAGCTATAATCAATTCCACGGAGGCGAGAATGAAGATTATTTTTTAATTTCTCTTACTCCTTGAAACAATCCTTATGCCAGGATGTGGCTTTCTCTCTAAAGTCTTCATTAGCTGCTTTCCAATTGTGTTCACCTGCCCAACACCTCTTCACTAGATTAGAGAAAGAATTATGAGTCAACCAAGCCGCTAGAAAACGGAAAGGAAGAACCCCTCCATTACTGAAATTTGGTTGTCCATCCCAAAGAAGGATTGTACGATGATCAGAGTTATAATAGGGAAGATAAGAGATAACTCTATTCGGAAATGACATGTTCCAGCTTTCATTTACACAAGCACAATCAAGTCTCTCCAAAAGATTACCTCTTCTCCAAGTAAAACTCGGACCTTGATGCCCCAAATCACTAAGACGACAAGATATAAGACAATCTTGGAAATCCTGCATGCTCCTCCAATTGTGAACTGAACTCCCCCTCTTCTCCTCCGAGTGAATGTATGTATTAAAATCTCCCATAATGCACCATTCATTATTGTTTGGAGGCTGAATATTCTCCAAAGCATCCCAGAGAGCATGACGCTCTTGACGCCGAGGACTAGCATAAACATAGGTGAAAAATTCCTACTTATGATAATTAAGCCAGCTTATCTTTGAATGAATAAGCTGATGATTAGTACGCAGAACTTGGATATTCACTTTTGATTGAATATTCAAGTTCTGCGTACTGATCATCAGTTTATTCATTCAAAGATAATGACACATTGATAACAATTAATGACAACCAATCTTAACTTATAAATATATCAATGCCTATTCCTATAACACCATTTTATGCCAAAGTCAATATGTCTAACATCATATAACGATATACATAAGGATATCCACTATTATTATCATTATTATTATTATTATTACTATTACTTTTCATGGTTTATTACACAATCTCTTAAACTTAAGTAGAAAAGTTATTGTAAAACCACCGCAGAATCCACCTGGGAGAAGGAGAAGAAGGGTCAATTTACTGGACATCAAGTTTCTTTAGACTGTTTGCCTCAGTAAGCTTAGGCCAGTCATGAACCAACCTCCACTCCCCAAGGTTGTTTGCACACTCCGCTCGACCTTCATGAACCCCTCAACTCACCCCACTCTTTCTCTTGATCCCTCATTTGTGCTCTTAGCTTACTCCTAGAAGAACATCTGTAATGATAAGAACATCTCATACCTTCATCTGATGAATAACTATTTGTAGAAGAAGAAGAGTTGGTATCAGAAGAATACAGATAACAAGGCCAATCGGCCAGTGTCACCCTTGTTAGACCAAGGTTCTTGGCAACCTCCCTCCATATACCATGGCGTGTAAACTAAGCATCTTCTGTTGAAAAATCGATAATCACACACAAATCGTAAATCGAAAAAGAAAGAGAGAATACAGATAACTAGGCCAATCGGCAATGTCACCTTTGTTAGACCAAGGTCCTTGGCAACCTCCCTCCATATGCCATGGCGTGTCAACTAAGCATCTTACTACAAAAAAATGTGTTATTTGTGGAGATTATTTATTGGAGGTCATTAAAACCACCAAAAAAGAATACAAATTGTGGCACTTTTAATGAACGCCACATCATAATTTTATTTTAGTAAAATTTTGTAATTTGTGGGAGGTAATGACTGCCATAATATTTTTGTAACTGTATTAAAAAAACTCGTTTGGTTTGACCGCTACAACTTCGTTGATCGAATTGTGCCTTCTTTGTTCAGACTACTCACTTTTCTACACCAAAACCAAACATCTCTTTTTCTCAGCTCCCTCTGAATCCTTTTAACTCCAATTTTCGTGCCTCACTCCTTCAGCTTCACCTTTTCTCTCTCTCTCTCTCTAACCTTAAGAACCCATCGTTCTCTCGTTCTCACGTTCGTGGCGCAGACTTCGGTTCGAGCTCAGCAAGAAGAAGACAACACCGTCACCGTCGAAGACGAAGAAGGAGAAGGTTTCAATGAAACCGAAGCGGGTCTTTTGGAATGGGAACCCAGCGGCAAATATGCTGAGAGCGGCAAAGAAGTAGAAGATGATTTTGTTTGGTATTAGGTTTTGCATTTGAATTTTCATATAAAACTGCTTAAGCTGGAGAAATATATTTCTAATTGTGTTTTGTGTATTGATTATGGACATCGTGTTTGATTAAATGTGAAAATGGAAAATTATTTGATGTTTTTACATATTATGGGATGAGCTTAAGCTGTTTGATAAAATGTCTAAGTCTAATTTTATTTTTCTAATTTAGTGGCTCGTGTATTAAATTCATCAATGAGTTACTATGTTTCATCCTTTTGTAGTTTTAAATTTTTAATCTCATACCATTAAATTGTATTCTTTTTAACCTGTTTTTTCCCTCGATATTACGAAGAACAAGTGTCCAAAACTTATTTCATTAATGATAATTTCGTAAATGCAAAGAACACTGCAGAGGAAGTGATAGGAAGTGATAATTTTGTAAATAGTTTGATAGGAAGTGAAACTGGAGCAGTGCCACCTTCATCCTACACTCCACCTCATTCCTGGACTGATCAGCCTTCAATGTAATGTATCCCAGCCCACCGCATCAAACTATGATTTTGATTTTTCTAACTCAGCAATTTTTAGTTGGATGGTTTCCTTTTTAACTTGCACTGGTTGATTTAGTGAACCAAGGAATGATACTGCAAATGAAACTAGTGGCTACAATGTTGCAGAAGAAGTACGCCCTCCCTTACCAGTCATAAGGGAAACTCTTTATGATGATGCAATGCTCTATGGTTAGGTTTTCCTTTTCCTTATTCCTTGGCTTGCCTTGGAAATCTAAGGATTATGTTATAGTAGAGATGCATATTCAGTGTTTTCAATATTATTGAACATATATGTTCATGCTTTTCATTAGTTCTCAACCCTAATATCACTTCAGTTCAACTTCAATGGCCCATCCTTGTAGAATTAAGTATAGTGCTTTTAGATGTAATTCATTAGTTCACTACTTTTCGGATTACTTTATCACTATGCATATCCTGTGCTTTTTATCATTCTTTGATTACATGTTCATATAGTAAGTGATTCTAGTCCGTTTGTGTGTGAGAGCCTTTGTGAACTGTGAAATGATGAACAACAGAGAGTAAGGTGAAAGAAAAGTGAATTTGTTGTAGCTAGATAGACAGTCTTGTGATCCATATATAACTGGAAAAATTCAACTCTGTTCGAGTGGTGTGTACTTTTGATGATGACCCATTAAGAGGCATAATGTTTGCAGATTGGGAAGTTGCAAGATATTAAAATATCATAAATGAAAAATAGGAAACTTACATTGCAAACGGGCAGTAATTGACATGCAAGTAGGGTATTCCTCTTTTATTCTGGTTCGTCTAGCTGTTTCCTTGTATTTGTTTTTCTGGGCACTTAATCAAGATAAGACTGTAAGCAAGTATTATATTTGTTTTTGCAGTATTACCATTCAGCTCTTTCATCAGTATGTTAATGTGCTTGTCCATGCCGGCTACAATGGCATCAACATGAAGTTTTCTGTTTGACTAATATGACTGCATAGAAAAAGCTTTAGCAGGCATAGCAGTTTCGTCATTAGATGCCTAATGCAGTATGAGGAGATCTAATTATATTACTCTATGATTTATGGTGTAATAGAAAATGGGGTTTAGGGATTGTAATAGGGGGTTTAGGGATTAATAATCAATAATTTCAGAATTTAAGGTTTCGTTGATTGGGTCTTGGGAAATATTATC
Organism: Gastrolobium bilobum; assembly: GCF_033153095.1. NCBI lineage: Eukaryota > Viridiplantae > Streptophyta > Magnoliopsida > Fabales > Fabaceae > Gastrolobium > Gastrolobium bilobum. Next base: position 78,162 of record NW_026896246.1, on the reverse strand, counting down.
CCTAGCCAGATTATGGATATATTTTCTATTATTAACTACGATTACTTGAGTATTAAGTTTGTGTTGCTTGTCTTAATCAGATTTAGGGTCCTTTGAGTTTCCTATATAAGACATATTATCTTATGGATGGTAGCTCATCATTGATTATTTAATATCAAATATGGAATTTTAAGCGTTTTTAAGATTATTCCTTGATTCGTTATTCCCAATCTGCATCATAACCTAAATATATTTCCAATGGATGTACACAACCCAATATTTGATATCTTTTAAACTGTACTCTTTTTCTTTTCTTTTTTCCTAAAACAAAAAAAAGGTGTAAATTATCTCAAACGGGTATTGCATATTTTTCTTGGTTTTTCTAATTTGATTTTTCTATTATCTCTCATTATGCCTCTTGCTATACCAATTCAACTGTGTTTGCAGATTTGTACTCATAATGATGACCCATAGTAAGTTATTGCATATTCCCAATTCAACTCTGTTTGCAGATTTGTACTCTTTTTCTTTTCTTTTTTCCTAAAACAAAAAAAGGTGTAAATTATCTCAAACTGTAAATTAATACCAATTTTTCTAATTTGATTTTTCTATTATCTCTCCGGGTGCCAAGCAAGGATTAATCCCTCTTTGCTATACCACTGTCAAAAAATAGCTCAGGTATGATGGGTTTGAGATTAATACTATTGATAAATCTTAAAGTTTAGTATTGTATTTTTATGTTAATGTTTTCTTCATAGGTACTGTAACTGCACTGTTAAGGTGGCTCACGGCTCCACCTGAGTAAGGCTCAATTTTTTGTGCTTTCAAGTGGTTAATTTATTGTTGTTTTGATCATCTTATAATTATAAACACCTGCAGGATGGAAATGCCTGTGGTGGAAGTCAGAGAACATGGAGTGTGGCTTCTAGCTAAGAGTGTAAGTTGAGTATGCTTGGTCTTTTGACTGCATTGCTGTGTTTGTTGCTAATACATTGTGATGTTGATTAATGGACACTTTTAAGATGTAGCTACTTTTATCATCTTTATCTAAGGTTGTGAGGATTGATGTGAAGATCGACTGTTGCTCTGTTTTTTCTTAGCTACTTAAATGATGTCAGGGAAACAAAACCTCGTCTATTATCTGTGAGGAGCCTTGTGTGTATCTACTTCATTCAGGAAAGATTGTTTTACCTCTAAAATAGTTTCTTGATTGCATCCTTACTCTTTCTTATGCAAGCAAGGTTGTATTGCGGTTGTTTATTTTATTATTTGTAAATGTTGCATATGCCAAGTCATCATATTATTTCTAAAATATCTTTTGAGAAAAGCTCATGTAGCTTTCTCATTTCTTCTGTCTAAGTTAGAATATTAAGTTATCTTAATGAATTGTTAGGCAAAGAGGATCGAAAATGGCGTATATCTTGGATGTTTTTTATTAAGTTAGATTTATAATTTTACAGGTATCTTTGAGCGGTTTCGTGAAATTCTTAATAAAGGAGAAATTGACAAACGAGTTCAGTTTCTGATTGAAGGCTTATTTGCAATTGGAAAAGCGAAGTTTCAAGTACTTATTATTATTTTTTTGGGACAATAATATAGCTCATTAATGCGATAACACAACATGTCAACGCTTTTGTTTAATGAATAGTTTGAAATTGAAATGCTTTATGATGGTTGCATTGCATTACATTACAGGGCTGGCTGTTCGTCCTGAGCTGGACCTTGTGGAGCAGGAAGATCAGTTAACTCATGAATTTGGTCATCAGTTATATTCTCTTTGGCGGAAACATAATGTGTCAATCACTACTTTACTGTAATGTTGTCACTAAGTACCTTTTCATGTCAGCAGCTAAAGAAAACTCATCAAAGCCCCAGATCTTTTTTGCATCATTACAGTAAAAAGATATGTACAAAGCTAGATTGTCCCTATATGGACGTCTTAAACTGCCTATTTATCAAGTTTTTTTTCTTTTTGAATGACTTAGTAATGTTGTATTCTTGTAGTGTACAGATTCTTTAGTGTATAGATAAATGGATAAATTTATCTATACATCATTTATTTTTAAATGATTTAAATGATAAGGTAATTCATTTTTGAGTGGATTTTATGCAACATGCACGTGAGAAATTTATGTCATTCTCTAAATGTTAAGAGATCAAAAATATATATAATAAATTGGCTAACAAATAAAGTGATGAGACCCAATTACAAAATTTTGATATATAAACCTTTCAAATTTGGATAACTAGTATTTAGTGGGGGGGTTAAACCTGCAAAAATAATAAATAAATTGTAGCAGTCTATGCCTTCCAGAAAATGATGAGGGTATATGCAAGAAAAAAGCCAAACATTGTGGAGGTTATAAATCTCCAGAAATGATACAATATTTGTGAGGGTCTTAAACCTCCAGAAAGTGCAATATTTGTGGGGGTCTCAAACTTCCAGAAAATACTTCAACAAATTGTGGCCTTGCACAAAAAACCCCCACAAACTATGTTGTGGCGATGGAAGAACTGGGGTCGGAGTGAATGCCACAAATGTCTTTTGTGGGGGTCAAAGACCTCCACAATATGAAAATATGACATCCACTAAATGCCTGAATTTTTGTAGTGTCTTATGTTGGAAATCAACAATCACACACAAATCACAAATGAAAAAAAGAAAGAGAGAGAATAGACACAATGAGTTATCTTGGTTCATCTAATTTAGGCTGCGTTCAGCTTGTCTGTACTATATTCATCTCACCGTCACTCGTTACAAGTCACTCGATTTACAATGAGAATATAAATAGGATTAGAAAACCATAATAACAGCTATTCATGGTCCTAAGCCCAAACTACTGAAAAAAGAAAAATTACAATAAATTAGAGGCTCGCAACAGTACCTAGCTTCTACAGGCCAGGGGCAGCCCCGCCGCTCACTTAGGAGCGGGACCCCAGTTGCCTTTCTGCTGACCCCGACAACAAAGGCCCTCATCAGCATGCAAAGTATGAGTCATACCCAACATCTTCAGGGTGGTATAATCCCCTTTAATTGTCGGTTGACTGATCTGTCATATATCGATGATAAGATGTAGGCTTTAGGCGGATGTATCCTACTATTGGACTAGGAACAAAAAATATGGGCCTTACAAAGGAACCCCTAGTTTACTCCAATATTTATAGCCAATTTGGTCCCCTGAATAATAATAGGTTTACTCTTCCAGAGCCTTCAAACACTTTTTTACTACCAGTTATTGTATTAATATTGGCTTCCTCCATTATCAAATAAAAGCAATATGTTTACCTCTTAGTATAGTATTAGTAGTACCATTATCTACGAGACATATATCATCTTCAATCTTCATTGATCTTGGATTCAATTAATTATTTGAAGATATCCATGTTCTTCATTAAAATAAAATAAAATATATCAAGAGATACACATACAATTAAAAAGAAAGAAAAATTACATTTGAAAGGAAATAAGCTAATTGAAGAAGATAAATTCAATCAGCGTCTCGTTCATGGCCACTACCACGGTTATAATTTATTTATTTTTAACTTATCTTGAGTTAATGCATTCGCTTTAAGGAATAGATCACTAGATCTAGTGAGACAGGCTTCATGATTTTTTTTTATTAAAAGTTCATTATATTTCTCAAACACAAGGAGACATACGATCAATTCAAAATATTTTTTAAAGTCCATTTCACTATATTGTTGTTGTAACAACACATTTGAAGCATGAAAAGTGGAAAATATTTTTTTGTTGCAAGTCATCATTGGTAATATTTTTTTTTCATATAATTTCAATTGAGAACTAATTTTAAAAATTGCAGAGTTATACTCACTTATATTTTTAAAATCTTGCAACCTGAATTGTATCCATTCACAGCGAGCTTTAGGTATGATAACCATCAAAACTTTCTTTTAAATTATCTCATAGTTCAAGTGGATATTTCATCGTTAAATATTCAACTTTCAACCCTTCGTAGAGATGATGAAGAAGGAAAATCATGGCCTTCACCTTATCTTGATTGGATTTTTTTTCTTTTATGATTATAATACATGATTTTATGGCTCGTTTGGTCGACAAGATATGATAAGGATGGATAGGATAAGAAAATTAGATATGATATGGACATGATAAACTTATATTCTATCTTGTGTTTGATATATTCTGGATAGACAGTTTGATAGAATTATATTATCCTATCATGTGTTTGAAGTCAACCAAATAGTGCTAGGATATGATATAAATAGATGAAAATATCATTCATAGCATAATTTTATATACTTTTAAATTATTTTATTTTAACTTATTTATACATTAACTTATATTTTAATTATTCAAAAATTTTAAAACTCTTTTTTTAAAAAAGTAGATTATAATATATGAAAATCAACCTCATGAGATAAATTAAAATCAAAATTTGTTCATATAAACAAGACCTATAAACTTGGCCAAGTTTTGATTTTGATATAGAAGAGATCCCAAATAAGTTTTCAACACCACATTATTTTAAGAGAACACGCTAATTGAATTATAAATGTCATGGAGACATTTTAAGAGAACATAGAGACATTTTGGTCCTACAGAATTGAATTGTAAGAGAAATGGAGATATATCCAAAATCAAATCATGATCCAACTCACAAATAAATAAAATAATCTTAATAGGTTTAAGTAACTATTCAAAACTCAGCCTTAAAAGTTAAGATGAGCCGTGACAAGTGACAACTACACATTCTGGCAAACACGCTAATACATCTTTTGCTTTATTTTCTAAACTATCTTTGCTTTTTGAGTCTTCCTCGTGAGTTGTCCCCTGTTAGTTGATTCTTCGTGAATAACAATGCACCAAAAGTGTTGAGTTCTATAACCACAAGTAATCACAATATAATAAGTTCTCACACATATGAAACCATAATTAAGAAATACAACAATTAAAAGAAGTTTGGACAAATCATCATGAAATCATTCAACAGTAAGTTATATTTAGGTTTGCTAGGTCTGTAGTTATAAAAAACATACAGGAGTGGCATAACAAGAGCTAAATGCCGAAGCTAAAAGAAAAGGAAAATTTTCAATAAGGATTTATAATGTTTTAGAACCCCTCCAATGTGCAATGAAGATATAGCAAGGAATTCGTTCCTAGGATCCATTGCAAAGTATAGGAAAACTATGACACGTGCAAAAGGGAAGTGATGAAGAGAAAACTTACTTTGAAGTACTTAGTCCAGTACTTAATGGTATGTGATATCAAGATGAAAATAAAGAGAGGAACAACACAAGAAGTTAACAAAGAAGTTGATTAATGACTTAGTTTGCTTTAGATGTATACATCCAAATCATGCGTGTTTTGAAAGCAATTCTGAATGAAATATCAATACCAACAATAAAAGACAAGAACAAATATAAATCACCCACGACACAAAGACATCAACATTTATATTATTTATTTTTATTTGAGGCATGACGCCATGCAATACACTGCCAGCAACAGAAACCAACATCAAGGATGCAATTCTGATGGATATTAATTAACAAAAGTACAACATAATGTATAGAATGCTTCAAGGCTGACATAGGGCAACCTAATATTAAACAACTCCTGCCATCCACAAAATAAATACATCTTTGTCTAAGGTTCTAATTCTGGAATTTTACTAGCCCGTTCAAGAAGCCAACAATTCCTTCATTAATTATCACCAAAAATAAATTATGGACCTCACCCAAGGTTGGCACCTGGCTAGGCATACAAACTCAAATTGTGCTACTTATATCAAACTTAAATATCAAACTAATGTTGGCGTTGGTTTTCCTTCTTCTTTTAACTTCTGTATCAACCCAATGGTGGCAGAGGTTGCACGGTGAGGAGGCTAACTTGTGACAATGGAGATATGAGCATCGGGGGCTGCGTTGGAATAAAAGATTTTTTTTTTTTTTTTTCATATCCTATCTAGTCAAATGCTAACCCAAGTTTTTCCTCAAAATTACTTATCAAGCTTTTATTAGGATAACATAAGCCAACTTGACAAGTTTATGCTATCTATTGGGCTCAACAAACAACAGATAAGAATATAAGATATCCTATCCTGCTTATCTGGTGCTCCAAATAGGCCTTTAGAGTCGAGGTGGATTTTAGGATTAAGAACCGATGATAGGTAATATGTATACCGGTCATATGTTCTTAATTTTACATAAGACTTGATTTTGTAATGTCAATCAATTCAAAATGACATTTAGTGCCTCATATGTATAACGCAAGATTTTTTTAATACAACATTTAATATAATAATATTTAAAATAATTCTAAAACAATATTTTTTTTATTTAATTGTGATTTGATAATACTTTAATATATCAATTTTTTTTTTTTAGTACATTGCCAGGAGGTATCCCATTCAACCTTCTAAAGCTAGCTCAAAGGGTGGGAGTGCCCAAGGCCTTATAAAGACTACATTAGTTGCACATACAACCAATGTGGGACTATATATCTCAACACGCCCCCTCACACGAGAGCCCATTGGGCTTGAAGAGTGGATGATGCAACAGGCCCAGCCTACCTGTGCTAAGAAATTCCACAAGAGAAAGTGGGGAGCGGCGAGGCTCTGATACCATGTAAAGAACCTTGTGATACACCACCCAAAAGCTAGCTCAAAGGGTGGGAGTGCCCAAGGCCTTATAAAGACTACATTAGTTGCACATACAACCAATGTGGGACTATATATCTCAACAAAATGTAATGTTTATGGACATAAATACTGAAGCAGTTTTAATAAAATGACATTTTACAACGGTTTTTTAGGGGAAATTTTGAAATATTATTATTTAAATAAGAAATTACGAAAACGTAACAGTTTAGAATCAAATTACGGATTTATAGTAACCAGTTACGTACAAAATGAAGCGCAACTGGTCCCCTGAAAGAGGACGTGATAAGGGTTGGGTTTCACATCATTTTGGGTGCAACTCACCTAGTGATGACACGTGGTACAAAATTTTCAATAATTTTACTGTAAAATTTTGAAAGGCTGTAATTTTTAACTCGGATATTTAAATTAAGTGATTTTTTTTTATTCCACGTAATTTTTTTAAATCTACGTGCTAACAAATACCAGAGGAGATTTGGCAAAAAGAAATTCTCAAAAAATACTTTCTTATGTCCCGTTTTGCACATTTTGTGAAAAAGAATATGTGAAACGCATAAGAAAACTATTTACAGAAAAGTATTACGTGAAAAAGAACTTAGACTTGGGTTTAACAGAAAGTAATTTTAGATTTGATATCGAGATTTATGTTTTATTGAAAAAATGTGTCATGCCTCATCATTTTTTTTCTTAATTACCAATTAAATGAGTGACAAAATAATATCACATGGTTTCATACAACAGATACAAAACTTCTTTCGTGTCTATTTTTTGTAAAATAAAAAGTAAAAAACTAACTTTCAACCAAAAAAAATAAAAAAACTAACTGTTCCATGCATGTGGGAACACAGAAGGAAAATATAAACAATAACAGCATGCGCAGTCATACATGGGTGATAGCTTTTGGCATGGGCGTGGGAGGAAGCACGGACATCCAGTAAAGTTCAGGAGGTAAGGGAGCATGGGCCGCTGGACTAGAATGTTTCAATATCGATATTTCAAAAAAATTGACGTATTATATTCAATATCTTTCAATATTTAGATAATTTCTGATATTCTAATATTTGTTGTAGAAATTCAAAAAAAAATACAAAGATTGTATTGCGTTGCTTTTATAGCTCTAATTATTAAATTTGTTGGATTACGATTAATATTTTATTGAGTTTAATATAAATATTTGTGATATCTTATATTTCCTTGTAGAATTAATGGTATTATAAGTTTAGTTTTATTTTTGTATTAAATTATTGAATATTAAATATAATATACACTATATAAATTAAAAATATTATTTAATATCAAAACATGTCAAAATATAATATTTTTTAAAATTAATATATCAGAATATCGTGTCGTGTCCCGTATCAGTTCAACATAGCAGCCTATCACGATAAAAATATGTCAAACAGAGCATAAGGAAGTATTTCTTGGGACATTGTTTTTGCCAAATCCTTTATGAAAATTTGTCAGCACATAATCTCAAAAAGTTTTGTTGAAAAAAAATCACCTGATTCGGATATCCGAGTCAAAAATTATAGTCTTCTGAAGTTTTACGATCAAACTATTGATTATTTTATGTCACGTGTCCTCATTGGATGAGTCGCATCCAAAAGTAGGCGCGACTGGTTTTGCCCAATTTTGGGCGGAACAGTGACCAAATATGCCACGTTTTTTGCATTATATACCAAATTGTAATGCGAACAATTAAATTTATCAGATTGCCACGCGTTGAAGTTCGCTACGACTAGTAGCGAATTTGGTAGCCAATGATTTCTTGACACGAGGTAGATAGTTTTTCCTGCGAAAGTGTGCCACATGTCATGAAATTATTGGCTACCAAGTTCGTTACCCGTCGTAACAGACTTCAACACGTAACAGTCTGATAAAAAATATTGTTTGCTAGACAAATTGATAAAAAATTGCCAAAAATGTGGCAGTCTCGTCACTGTTCCATTTTGGGCGCAGCTGATTGTTATAAATTCATAAATAGGTTTTCGTATTTAAATAATAATATTTCAATTGTTTATAAAAAAAAAAAAAATTCAATTTTTTCCCGGCTTTTCTTAAAAACACGTTGTTTGAGCCTTACTAAAATTGAAATTTGATGTAATCTTTCACACACTGACACACGCATTAATTTTTTTTTTTATCATATCTGAGTGTTGTATTAAAAAATATAAAAAATAAAAATAAAATATGAATATGAATATTTATAACGTTTCATAGCATGTCCTATCCTCTTCTCCAAAACGTTAGACACTCTTTTAACACACTCACGACTCAACCAGGCTCTAAGGATTACACAGACAACATGGCTTGGTGCCGCATTCACTTCAACCTTAATCTCCCTTTTCCATCCGATGCGGCGTCGTTTCCGTCCACATGTCACAGTTCCTCTCACCTCTCACTCTCACTTCCTACAACTACTCCTACTCCTTCTCTCTTCAAAACAAGAAAGGCAATAAAATATTTCCATTCTTTAATTTATTTATTTTTTTAATTTTTTTTTTAAAATTTTTTTAGGTTTGTTTTGTTCCCTTTCATTAGATTCTCGATTCCAATATATACCCTTTTATTCTCTGTGTCTTTTTCCCTCCCAGATCTCTTTTTCCAGTGCTTCGCGCCGTACATGTGGTGCTGTGAACTCTCACATGACCATGGAGGAGAAGCCTCTCTCTGAGAATCGAATGCTCGTTAGTTTTTCTTCTCTTCTTGTGGTTTTTGGGTTTTTGCTCCTTTTGCTTCCTGCGTTAACAAAATGGCGGGAATGATCCAAAAATGTTATTTTTTGGTTATTTATCTTTGGGTTCTGGGTTTATTGGGTGTTTTTTTTATTCCTCTTTTGGTTTTGGTTTCTGGGTTTTTGATCTGTTTGGCTTCTTAGAAAAGAAAATGGAGGAAAAGGAGTCAAAAGTGTTTTTGTGTGTGTGTGTGTGTGGTGATTTACTGTGGTTGCTCAATTGGTTGCTTAATCTATTATGATTTTTTTTTTTTTAATTTCTCTTATGGGTTTTTTTAAGAGCGTGTTACATTCCTCTTATGGCTTTGGCTTCTGGCTATAATGGATTTTTGATCTGTTTGGTTCCTAAGAAAAAAAATGGAGATAAAGGAGCCAAAATTTCTTTTTTGACGATTTATTCGGTTTTTTCTTCTTATTCCTTTTGTGGTTTTGACTTCTTGTGTTATGTTTATTTTGCTATGTTTGGCTAAAAAAATGAAGTAAAGGAGCTTAAAGTTTGTATTTTGCTGATTTATCTGTGGTGGCTTGTTTGGTTGATTACTGTGTTTGGTTTTTGAAGGTGTATGTGCCTCCGCATCCGTTGATCAAGCACTGGGTTTCGGTTCTGAGGAATGAGCAAACTCCTTGTCCCATCTTCAGTGAGTGGCAAAGTTCCTATTTTTGAGCAATGTTCTATAATTTGAGTTGAACATTGACCTGATTTTGCTCACAGCAATCAACTTAGGAGTTAAGAGCAGTTTCATCACTTTAGTTAACTTAAGAACTACTTTCCTGTTTAATGTTTAACCGGATTGCAGCTTCTTGACAGACACACTACTGCTAGTGTTGTTATTATACTGTCATTTGTTCTTTGAATTTGATAAGGTTGTAATTTTGGGCAAACTGTTGATTCAGTTGGAAAAACTCACTCCATGAATTGTTACTTGTTGTAAATAGTAATTATGTAGTCATTTATTAGTAATTATGTAGTCATTTATTTGTATTTATTTAGTCCGTTACTTGTATATTGGGCCAAGCCCATTAGGTCAAAATTAGGTCAAGAAGTCTCTATAAATAGAGAGCCCTATGTACAGATTCAAATACAAATCAATAATATTTTATAACCCTTTTTCAAGTTGGTACCAGAGCTCTCGATCCTGAGGGCTCTGCTTCCGCGCCTATTGTCTTTTTTTTTACAAAACCCTAATTTCTTTGCCTCTTGCCGCCATCAGCCGCCACCGGAAATTTTTTTCGGAGACCTTTTGGACCAAGGGGACCACTGTTGACCTTTTTTTTTTCGTTCTATCATTCTACGCAACGTTCCTCTGCCACAAACGACCCAAACACCTCCGACCGCCTTCAACCAGTTCTGTCTTCACCGTTTAGAACCCTTTCCGGTGACTTTTCAACCGCAACCACCCACAGACAGGTGCGCGCTCACCGGACGACCACACCGGAAAAATTTCAGCCGGAGAAGCCTTGCCACGCGCTCTCACGCGCCGCCTCTTTGTCCGAGAGTGAAGCCCACGCGCAGCTGCTTTCTCCGGCGCGTGGAGGCACGTCCGACGGTGTTTCTGGACCGGACCACCACCATTCTTCTCGTCTCCTTGTTCTCTTTCTGGATCTGTGTTGTTTTCTCAGATCGGACATCGATTGGTATTTTTTCCGAATTTTTTGGCTTCTTAGAGCCTTTTTCGTTGACTGTTTTTTGTGCACTATGGCCTCTTCTCAAAGGAGTTCCTTTACAAAGTTTTATGATGATGCATCTTCTAAACCTAAGAGAGATGATCGATGGTGTTCTTATTGTAAAAGAACAGGTCATATCAAGGATTTATGCTTTCGCCTCCATGGAAAGCAAACTGTCTTAGAAAAGATGGCAAGGATGCGTGGTCAAGCGCATTTTACTTCCTTTGGAATAACTCCTGCACCTAATGAGACCCAACCTGCATTTCGTCTAGATGAGTTAGAACGGCTCCGAACCATCCTTGATTATCTGAGTAAGCCATCTGATACTAGTGCTTTGGCTTTGACTGGTATGAGCCCCAAAACTCATTCTTTCCTTTCTTCATGTAATGATTTTAAACATTCTTGGGTTGTTGATTCTGGTGCTACTGATCATATGGCTTGTTCTGCTGACTCCTTTGCATCTTATCATCCTACCATTGGAACTCATACTATAGCCATAGCTGATGGCTCACATACATCAGTTGCGGGTTCTGGTGACATAAACTTACAGCAGTCCTTACATCTTAAAGATGCTCTTCATGTTCCTAAACTCTCCACGAATATTCTTTCTATTCATAAAATTACAAAAGATCTAAATTGACTGTAACCTTCTTCCCTACCCATTGTGTTTTTCAGGATCTCGCCACTGGGAAGACGATTGGTAGTGCTAAAGAGCAAGGTGGGCTGTACTATCTGGTGTCACAATCTCCCGCAAATAAAGTAACAGATCACATCTTGATGTCTCATGGTCAATCAACTGCTGATTCTTTGATTTGGCTTCATCATAAGCGCTTGGGACATCCTCCATTTGGTTTACTCAAGTCTTTATTTCCGTCATTGTTTTTATCTAAGCCTGTTGAGTCTTTTCATTGTGATGTTTGTGAGTTTGCTAAGCATCATCGTGTGTCTTTTCCTTCTAGTAGTACGAGTGTTGAACTTTTTGATCTTATTCATTCTGATGTTTGGGGTCCTTCTAAAGTCCCTCATGCTTCTGGAAATAGATTGTTTGTTTCTTTTATTGATGATTGCACTCGTGTAACTTGGGTTTACTTAATGCATGAAAAGTCTGAGGTACCACATCTGTTCTTTCAATTTTATAAAATGGTTGAGACCCAATTTGGTAGAAAAATCAAGAGACTAAGAACAGATAATGATACTGAATATGTTAATCATAGTTTTTCCCAATTTATACGAAATCAAGGTATGATTCATGAACTTACTTGTGTAGACATCCCTCAACAAAATGAGGTTGCTGAAAGAAAAAATCGTCACCTTCTTGAAGTTGCTCGTGCCTTACTGTTTCAAACACATGTACCCAAATGCTATTGGGGAGATGCCATTCTTACTGCAGCGTTCTTGATCAACCGTCTACCCACTCGGGTTCTCGATCATGTAAGTCTTATTCACTCCATGACTTCTTTTTTTCCTTCTGTTCCAACTTTGCAAAGTCTTTCTCCTCGAGTGTTTGGGTGTGTTGTCTTTGTTCATATTCATAAACAGCATCGCAGTAAGTTGGATCCTAGGGCTCTTAAATTTGTCTTCCTTGGATATGCTCCTGATAAGAAGGGCTACAAGTGTTATCACCCTGGTAGTCGGAAATTTTTTGTTTCTATGGATGTTGCATTTCAGGAATCTGAGTCCTTTTTCCAAGGTCCTCATCTTCAGGGGGAGAATAATTCACTAGAAGACTCATCACCTTCCTTCTTTGAATTTGAATCTTCAGTGTCTACTCCTTCACCTGAGTCAGTGTCTCTTCCTCTTGTTCCTGTTCCCAATATGTCTATGTCTGATCCTTCTGTGACTGATCCTCCTATGACTGATACACAACCCACATTGCCTCAGCAGCAACCTCAATCGTCTGAACCACTGGTAAGTCCTGAATCTCATATTTCTGATCATGATACTTCTGATGACTTACCCATTACTACTGATGATTTACCCATTGCTCTTAGAAAAGGAAAAAGATCATGTCCCAAGAAATCTTGTTCCTCTTGTTCCTCTTGTACTCAATACCCTATCTCCCATTTTGTTTCCTCTGCTAATCTGTCTGTGCAGCACAAAAGCTTTGTTTCAGCACTAGACTCTATTGCAATCCCAAAATCAGTACATGAAGCCTTGAAAGATGGGAATTGGGCTCAAGCCATGCAAGAGGAGATGAATGCATTGGAGAAAAATAAAACATGGGAGGTTATTGATAGACCTACTGGAAAGTAAGCAATAGGGTGCAGATGGGTTTATGCCCTGAAATATAATTATGATGGAACTCTTGAGAGATACAAAGCTCGATTAGTTGCCAAATGTTACTCTCAAACCTATGGCATTGATTATGAAGAAACATTTGCTCCAGTTGCAAAGATGAATACGGTGAGAGTTTTGTTATCCCTTGCTGCCCATTACAATTGGGATATAAACCAATTTGATGTGAAGAATGCTTTCCTCAATGGTGAGTTAGAAGAAGAAGTCTACATGAAAATTCCGCCTGGTTTTGATTCTGTGAAGGGAGAAAATAAAGTTTGTAAATTAAAAAAAGGCCTTGTATGGATTGAAGAAGTCACCTCGTGCCTGGTTTGGAAAGTTTACTAAGGTTATGATAACCTTAGGATATAAACAAAGACAAGGAGATCACACTCTTTTTTTCAAGCACTCCCAAAATGGGAAGCTTACTGTGCTCCTTGTATATGTTGATGATATTATTATCACAGGTGATGATTTTGTGGAAAGACAGATTCTGCAAACACGGTTTGCCTCTGAGTTTGAAGTCAAAGACCTTGGGAAACTGAGATATTTTCTAGGGATAGAAGTAGCTCATTCGAGCAAAGGAATCTTTATCAGCCAGAGGAAATATGTTCTTGATCTTCTCAAAGAAGCAGGAAAGCTCGGGTGTAAACCCTCTAATACTCCTATTGAGCAGAATCACAAGATGTGCTATGAAGAGGAGAGTCCTCCAGTTGATAAAGGACAATATCAACGGCTAGTTGAGAAATTGATATATTTGGCCCATACTAGACCAGACTTAGCTTATGCTGTTAGTGTTGTCAGTCAGTTTATGCACGATCCAAAGGAGAAACATATGCAGGCAGTAGAGAGAATTCTTCAGTATCTGAAAGGTACTCCTGGTAAAGGGTTGTTATTCCGACGTGATGGCAATCTATCTTTAGAAGTCTACACAGATGCTGATTATGCTGGATCCGTGACTGACCGTCGTTCTACCACTGGTTATTGCATGTTTCTTTGTGGTAACTTGGTGACATGGAGAAGTAAGAAACAAGATGTGGTCGCCAGATCAAGTGCAGAAGCTGAATTTCGAGCTATGGCTCAAGGCATTTGTGAGTTACTGTGGCTGAAAATTATACTTGATGATCTAAAAATAAAATGTGAGGGACTTATGAAGCTGCTATGTGATAATAAGTATTTGTATAGCTCATAATCCAGTTCAACATGATCGGACTAAACATATTGAGGTCGACCGCCATTTCATCAAAGAGAAACTTGATAGCGGGTTGATTACCACTCCATACATTCCCATTGGGCGTCAATTAGCTGATCTATTGACAAAGGGGCTTCCTTCAGATAGATTTCAAGAACTTGCTAGCAAGCTGGGAATGATAAATATCTATTCCTCAGCTTGAGGGGGAGTGTTGTAAATAGTAATTATGTAGTCATTTATTAGTAATTATGTAGTCATTTATTTGTATTTATTTAGTCCGTTACTTGTATATTGGGCCAAGCCCATTAGGTCAAAATTAGGTCAAGAAGTCTCTATAAATAGAGACCCCTATGTACAGATTCAAATACAAATCAATAATATTTCATAACCCTTTTTCAAGTTGTTACTGTAAGTTGCTAAAAGAATGCATACCTTATTACCACCAACAGCTAATCTTATCTGATGCCTTATTGCAGAATGTGATTGATTAGTTTTTCCAATTTCATTATTCGGCCTTATGGTGAACAATCTTATCATCTAATCTGTTATGACTGTTAATCAGCATACAAGAAAATGATGCCATTAAGTATGGTGGTGGGAACCTCGAACTGGAACTTAATTAGAATATCTTCGTTTTTTTCCCCAAGGAAATTGACTTTTGAGCAGGGTAGACCTGTGAAGACTGTAGCATCAATTTTGCATTTATTGAAAAGTTCAACTTCTTAGTCTCCCAATTTCCCCTCATTCTACCTTTCTCTCTCTCCTTTTTAGACCTTGTATTAGCTAAACTTTGGTTAGAGATGGCTTGCAATTTCTGGATTAATTATATGAAGGTTGAATTGACACTTTGGGTTTATAATGTTGTAGGAAATGCAATGGCTGAGTTGGGAAGGCTACTAATGTATGAAGCTTCCAGAGATTGGCTGGTTAGTTGCTTTGTCTTAGTTCTTGTCTCTGCTATAATTCTTCTGTTTTTCACTTGAATCCAGGTCATACAATATTATTTGAGATTGTTGCAATTTTTTCTAAATTCTAAAAGCATACAAATTTAGGCCATGGTTTTCATTTCTATGAGATTATAAACTTTATGTTGTGTTCCAAACGCCTAGTATAATTGTCCAAATTTTGTTTTTTCAATCCATGTTTGTCAGAACGTTGCTTGAGGTATATGGAAGTGTCAACTTTGTTCTAGACTTCTAGTTGTATTGCTCTCTCTCTCTAAGGTAGGAAAACAAATGGTTATATTTATAGGTTAGAGTTACGATGCGTGTGTAATGGTAAAATGTACATGTATGGGGGAATTGAAGATTCATAGGAGGCATATGTGAGTGCAAGGATGGCTGGGAAGTAGGGGTGAAACTGGGCCGGGCTGGCCCACAGGGGCCTACGGTTCGGCCTACGTCAGGTCAGACCTGACCTAGTATATTTCGTAAAATAGGTCGAACTTGGGCCTTGAAAAAGCTTGTTTACTAAAAAGGCCGTAGGCCCACTTTCACAAGGCCTGGCCTATAAGCCTACAGGTCGGCCTATATTGTACTATTTATTTTAAATAAAATAAAATAGAATAAGTATGCCTTGAAGAAAAAATAAAAGATATAAATTTAATCGATTGTAATTATTTATAACTTAATTATATTCGACTATATTTTTATAGAAATCCAACTTTATTTCTTATATAGGAGGAACTAACATCTCAACATGTTAAATTGTGTATATGAATATATTAAAAGGTTTTTGGGAGATGTTATACTTACTACAAACATCATGATGTGTTGTTGGATTCATGTAATTATTTTAATTTACATAGTATGAATTTGTTTGTTGAATCTGATGAAATATTTGTTATTTAGTTTGAGCATTTTGCTTTTGAAAGTGATTTAAATGCAGATTGTATGAGTTTTGTTGTGATTCGTGATTTTGTTTGGACGTTGAAATTATGATTTTTGCTTTAGCAACAGAATTTGAGTATTTTGTAAAGTTGATTCATGGTTTTGTTTGAAAGTTAAAAATTAACACGCTATGTTATCAAAAAAAAAAAAAAAATTAACACGCTAACGGGCTAGGCCAGGCTATTTGTTTTTTTTATAAACGGGCCAAGTCAGGTTAACAGTTAGACTCGTAATAGGCTTGAGCCAGGCCAAATTGAAATTTTTTGGCGTAGGCTTGGGCTTTTTCGGGGTAAAGCTTGGCTCAGCCCAGCTCACTTTCACCCCTACTGGGAAGCCTTTTGTTTTAGGGGTCAAATAGATTGCTGGCTGGGTTGCTATGAACAATGCCTATGGAATTTGTGGTTGATAGGTCTAACTTCTAAGGGTAGATTGAAGTGAGAACTGATTAGAATTTTAAGAAAGATAGAATTCTCAATGCCGTTCTCCATAGAAAACAGTTCCGAACAGGTTAAATAAAAAATAAAAAAAAAACAGTAGAGGTTGAGAAGACAGCGGAATTTAATTTAGGTTAGGCATGATACATATATTTTTCATAGGATCTCCTCTTATGGATAGACTAATTATCTTTCTACGATTCCTATTTTTTCAATTTTTGTAGTTTTTTTCTTTTATATGATAGATCTATCATATAAAAGAAAAGTCCCGTTACTTACTATTAATTCATATTAATTATTAGCAATAATATTACTATAAACAAAAGTAAGTAATAAGAATAAAGAAAAAGAATGTTATCAAAAATTATATTTTTTATTTGAATTGGTCAGTCAATTGGAGGATTGTCCGTAAGAATGATACCGATTCGAATTCGATACTGGTTCTTGTGCCAGGGTTTGATTGCTCCAAACAATCTAGAGAGATTAATCTTGCTGCAATAGTTTTGTAGCTGTGCACTCTTCCTTAAGAAAGTATTACAACATTTAAATAGACATCCCACAAACTATTCAAAATTTTGAATTAAGATTACTATTTTATTACAAGGCATGAAGGCATTTCATGGAATGGCGCCTTGTCCACGTGTAGAGAATGCCAACTTGGTAAAAAAAATTGTGTCCAAAATTTATTCAAGCAACAAAGATCAGATCTAAATACTTGATAGAGAGCTCCTAGCACTTAATAGGGAAAAAAAATTAAATATTGTTTTCAGCCCTATATTCATAAGTTATCCCAAAATCTTAGGCGATTTGAATCTTAAACTTAAGGCTTTCTAAAAGCTAATGCATGCTAGACCATTTTCTCTCCTTGTTATGATACAAGAATCTGGAACTTGTCACTGATTAGAAGTTGTCATGTGGCTTGAATTAATAGCTGAAAGATTTGATCATTTGATGTTATTTCTTCTTCCCATCTAATAATTTTCTCTGCCGATCATCACACTCTTGCTCATGGATTTACATATTTGTTGCTTTACTTTCATTGTTTTTAGCCCACTGTTTCTGGAGAGATTCAATCACCAATGGGTGTTGCCTCAGTGGAGTTCATTGATCCACGGGAGCCTGTGGCTGTAAGTAGCATATTGCTTTCAATATGTTTGTTTAGAATTAAACATTTTCAGGGGTTCTTATGGCTTGACAGTTACATACTCCCATTCTACATATAATGATTGATATATTTTTTACTTATACTAAATTATTAAGTATTTCTGGGATATAATTTCTTTAGCTAAAACCATGATCATGCTTTTGGTATTCCTTAGATGCTATTGATATCAGTCATTGTTGCTCAAACTTGAGTCCTTTTACAGTCTTGTTGGTGTTATTTGGTAGTGCCTTTTCTGCAGGCTATCACTGAATCTTTTACTAGTTTTTCAGGTAATTCCAATCTTGAGAGCTGGTCTTGCTCTTGCCGAACATGCATCATCAATCTTGCCTGCGACAAAAACATATCATCTAGGTAATGATACTTGTACTAGTAGTTAATGAAACTAGAGGATGCAGATGCTTTATTGTTACTTATTTTGTTGTTTGATGCCTAGAATTCTGAGTCACATCCAACAAACATGATTTAACCTGGTTTTAATTTTTTTTAAATTTTTGTTTCATTGTTCATACATTGTTTGAAGATTGTAATGGGGATGCACTTCTTAAATTGTATAATGATTATATCTTTTTGCTTCTTTGGGAAAGGAATAAGCAGAGATGAGGAAACACTTCAACCAACTATATATTTGAACAAGTAAGAAACGTATATTTGAAATAGAAATATGTTTTTTGCCTCCATTGCTTGTCTTTTCCTTTTCTCCTTTCACTTCTAGTATGGCCGGTCGAAGATGGGGGTGAGATCCATAGAGTATTCCGTTGCTTCGCTTCTCTTGCTTTTGGCTTGTTCTACTGAATGCGAGAGCACCTTTTGTTGCATATCCCTATATATAATTTCCAGGTTGCCCGAGAAATTTGCAGAAGGATCTAAAGTATTTGTGGTTGATCCGATGTTGGCAACAGGTATGCATATTCTGCCTGTATATGAGCTTTTAGTTTCAGGTGCATCATCCATCAAGACTGAGCCATTTTATGTCTTTATAGTAGAATGAGTTTCTTTAGTATTCATGTTGATCAGTAAGTTGTGCAATCGCTCGCGGCTGATAATGCAAGTTCTTTATTACATGTGTTTGTGTATGTATGTAAACTTAAAGCAACATTTCATAGGCAGCACTGTCATAATTGCAGATGTTTGTGTGCTCAATGTTAGGGTTTCGTTTTTCATATGCCATCCTTTATAAACTAGAGTTTATATTGATTGGATTGCTTGTTTGAATTGGTAATGGCTGGAAATGAGTTGAGTTAGTGGTCTCATTATTATTTTGTTTTTAATATGAATTGCAGGTGGTACTATAGTGGCAGCACTAAATCTCTTAAAGGAACATGGAGTTGGCAACAAGCAGATTAAAGTGGTAAGTAATAATCTCATTCAGAAGCTAGATTCTTCAAATTTTAAGCCAACATATTTCTGTTATTGTGCTTAATTGGTTTATTACTCGTTTGGAGGGTTATTTTTAGCTTCTCTTTACTTTTTTCCTTAAAAAGGAGAAGCTTAGCTAAACATACAAAGAGCCTTTTTTTTTTAATAATGAATAAATAAGAAAAGTTAGAAGCCCCTAAGACGAATTTTTTTTAAGATGTACACCAGTTTTTTTAGAAAAAGTTATAAATTACTTTATTAAACAATTTATTTTTAGCTTGAGCTTTAAAATAACTTATAAACTAAATTTTTTATATAAGGGGAAGGATATTGTGACAACCAAGTTGTGTTACTACCAAGTGACTACCAATCAATCTCACCGTTAGATCGATTATGTTGATCCAACGGTTATATTTATTTCCATCTTTGTATGGTCATGATTCCCCATATTTAAAGTGAAAACATTAAATATGAGAAATCATGACCATACAAAGGTGAAAATAAATATAAAGTATTAAATTTGGGAAATCATGACCATACAAAGATGGAAATAAATATAACCGTTGGATCAATATAATCGATCTAACGGTAAGATTGATTGGTAGTCACTTGGTAGTAACACAACTTGGTTGTCACAATATTCTTCCCCTTTATATAATCACCAAACAACTTTTAACTTTATTTTTTAAGCTCTTATTTTCAACTTTAGTTTAAAAGTAACTTAGCTTAAAAAAGACACACCAAACACCCTTTGCCCAGCAATGACTTTTTACCTGCAGTTTGTTCTTGATGCCTTATAATCTACATTATGCATGATAAGATGTTTGGTAAAATTTCCAATAATATATTGTTAATGTAACAACTAGTAGTTGATGCTTCAATTTGGGTGTTATCAAATCTCAAATAGTCGTACATATAATTTGAGTTGTATTCTTTTACCAATTGCAGATATCTGCTGTCTCTGCCCCTCCAGCTCTTCAAAAGCTGAGCGAGCAGTTTCCTGGGTATTCACATAACTTCAAATTTCTTCACTTTTTATTTTTCGAGCAATAGTTTCTAATTATAACATTTTGCAGGCTTCATGTATATACTGGAATAATTGATCCAACAGTTAATGAAAAAGGGTTGGTGCCTCACAACATTATAATTATTTATTTATTTATTTATTGGGAGTTAGCTAGTCTATATAATTGGAGCATTTTTTTAATGTATTTTATTTCTCTTGTCTAGGTTTATAATTCCTGGCCTTGGAGATGCCGGGGACCGCAGCTATGGTACATGATACATTCTTGGCTTCCCTATCTTTTTGGGGCCCTAAAGTTATATCATTATTTCACTTATGGATGCTCAACTTCCAATATCATTTGATCATTGGCCCTCTTTATTTTATTTATTTGTTTATTTATTTATATCATTATTATTATAAAATACATAGGTGTTGAAACTCATAATGTGAAAACCGGTAAGTATATAAATTTTGTATAAAATACATAGCATACGAGTTTTATTTTATGTTTGGTTTATTTAAAAATATAGCATAATACAACATGGGATTAAAATGTGGTATACCTTGATTTCAATAAAAAGAATGGATTAGAAAAGAAAATATTGTAACAGAACGTTTTATCCAATGTTATTAAATGTTATCACTTGGTTGGAATATTGGGTCATTGAGTCATTGGTTCAATCAGTGAGTTGGATAAATTGTTTAAATTTAATTTGTATACAAATATATAATAAATATATAAATAGAAGTAATATGACAATTAAAATAATTTGGCTTATTAATTAGCATGTCACCTCCTAAGTTCAAATACCAAGAGCACGTGAAATATTGTTATAATTTTCAAAAATCGGTTTGACCAAAAGATCAGTACTGGGTTAGTATTGGTCGAATTCAATTTTTGACTGATTTGTCATTTCTTGATGGGGTTGTATGCATAACCAGCTCATTAATTGAACAGGACGAGTTAGGGGTTTGGTTCTTGGCTCAACTGGTGTAACTGGCCGGGTTGGACCGGTTTTAATAACACTGTTTTATCTTGTTTTGTTGGTACCCTAAACATTTCCATAGTATTCAAATGATTTGGTCAACAAAATTGATGCATACAAGGCATGATAGAATGCAAAGCCCGAACCTAACTGGTTGCTTAGACTTGGACTTATTTTCTAGCCCATGGATTCCAATACTTGAAACCCATGGGCCTAAAATCTGGCTATTGATCCATGGCTTTGAAAGGATGAAGACCCATGGGCCTACAATAGTGTAGTTGATTGGGCTTATTTGTGAGCTGCTTTCTGTGGGCTGTTCTTAAAAGGCTGAAGACCATGCATTTGCATTGTGGGAATTAAGACTTGAGAGTTGAGAGTATGTTGCTAGGATGAATGTTAGTTTCGTTCATGCTGGCCCAAATTGGGAACATCACTTAAACCACTATCCACAAAAACAACACTTGAGAATCAATTTCTAATGTTGATAATAGACTTTTGGAAAAAGTTTAATCAATGTCAATTTGTATCTTGACATAGTAAGTAGATGTGTATTTTATCTTGATTTAATTTAAAGATATTTTTATTTGTTTGCTTTATATATAAGTTATTTAAGATGAGCCTCACCTTAAACATTTATATGTTCATTTTTTTTTTATTCCCACAACAATTTACTGGGTGCTCAATAACCATTTTATTCTCTAGTCCAGTTCCAAAGAGAAATGGTTTTTTATTTTTTATTCTTTACTAAAATATGAAGCTAAAAAAAGGTTGTTTCTAAATTATTCAATTTGTTTGAGTTACCGATTCATTTTCAGAAACATACAAATAAATCGATGTTATCAAATTTAGTTTTTAATTATTTCTGCTCATATTAAAAAAAAAATATTTTTGAAAATGTTATGGTGCACATTCTTTTGTGCACGATAATGTCATGAAATATTCTCTTAACCATGAATTTTTTATATGGAAATGTTAAATTCCCATGTTTGTACAAGATTTTTTTTTTTTAATAAATATTTCAAATTCCAAGCCTTTCATTCATACGGCATGGAAATATTTTGCCATGTGAGATGTTTAAAATGCCTTCATTTTGAACTGCTGACCTCTGTCGCTGTTCCATGTTGCTTGGCCTACATTATCGATGGTCTCAAGGATCTGGTCACTACATGTCGTTGTCCTTGATTGTTAGGATTTAGCCTCCATTTGTTGGCCACTAGAGTCATTTTCAAAAATGTTTTAATCAATATGTGATAATCATTATATTCTCAAATCTACAGTTTTAGATAATGTTTGATGATTTAAATATAAAAGGGATTAATATTTTTTTATTTATAAAAGATAATTTTATTTTCTATACATATAGAAGTATGTGAGGCTCATATGAGGCCATATGAGGAGGAGAAGAGAGAAAAAAAATGTGGGTCCAGCATATTTTTATGTGTGTGTAAGTGATAAAATTTATCTCTTATAACATGAAAAACATTAATCCCTAAAATATTTAAAAAATTTAGTTTGTTTTTGGTAGAATCCCTACTCTTAAAAGACAAATTTATTAAGGAATTGATAAATAGTCAATGAATCTCATAATTTTTAACTTCAAATGATACTCTAAAATTTTGATTCCTGGAAGCAAGAATTAGTAAAATGGATCAGGTAATCTGCAATAGTGTGTTTAAATTAATTTATTTAAAGAAAATTTTAACTATTAAAAGAATTTCTTAAAAAATTAATTGTAGTTTATAATTAATTAGTTAAGAATAAGATTTATAGCACTTATGTATGATATTTTAACTGTTTTGTCACGATTGCTGCCACTGTTACTATTTTTACTACCCATAAGTGGAGAGCAGTTTTCAATACATCACATGCACTGAAATTTCAGTGCGTCGCACTATGTCTTATAAATAAGACATAATATAAAATATAAAAGTTATTTGTATTTTTCTATCTCTATGCAATACAAAACTGACATAGCACACTTTTATAGTGAGGCGTTTGGTTGAGGAGAATTTTTTTGAATACTAGGAAAATGTAATTACTAGAAAAATGGTTAGAAAGTGAGTTTGGTAAGAAAATGTAAAAAAAGTTGTTTGATTGATCGAAATATTACCAGAGAAATTTATTTAAATTTGCAAAATCTATGTTTGGGAGAAACTTCGTACCTTTTTTTTCACTTCTCCAGTTATCTCAAAATACCACATCTCAAGTGGTATTCTGTAACAGTGAATTTCATCCAAAAATCAACACAAAAGTCATTTCCCCATCTATCCTATTTGCCTAGTATTTTTTTCAAAAACCTGAACTAAACGTGGTATTTTCCAATATCTAATTACACATCAATCTCAAAATAAATCTTCTACCAAACACTACCATACTATTGCCAATATTCAGTTACACTTTTCTAATATTCTATTTGCCTAGTATTTTTTGTAGTGATGTTTCCTACACCTGCCATACTATTGCCACTAATTATTATTATTATTATTACTTGCAGCTACCAAAACTGCTATCTTTTGTACCTGTTTTAACGGACTGCTAGAGTTGCAACTTCCACTTGCCATACATTGTACTAAAAATGTGGAGGGACATAATTTCTGCGTTTGGTCGAGGAGAAATTTTTTGAATACTAAAAAAATAGAATTGATAGAAAAATGGTAAGAAAGTGAGATAGATAGAAAAATGTTAAAAAAAATAGTTTGGTAGGGAAAAATTTTACTTTATTTAACTAAGGATTTGTTAAATAATTTCTTTATTATTTTTTTATTTTTTATTGCTTTAAAAAAATAAAAAATAAAAAATAGCAGAAAATGACAAAATTCCAGTAAAATGTGATCGACTGACCTCTGCCCACTGCCCACCGACCATCTTTTCTCCCAGACCAAAGTCTTGTGCTTTTCACATACCCCATTTACTCATTTGCCCCACTCTCTCATCTTCGTACTCTCTCGCCACTCTCAGCCAGTGCCAATGTTACTCTGCCATTATCACCCACAACAAGCTTCCATCCAGAAAGCTCTTCATTTTTTAAAATCAATTAGTGCCAAGACACTTGCTGGTTTCAACGTGGCTCCACCATTGAGTTCGTTAGAGCTCAATATAGTTAATTATATATATCCATAATTATAATAGGTACTGAGAAAAAAAATGTAATCCAACTATATTTTGTTGATGGTGATGTTTCAAATGTTATGTAATTTTTTTTTGGGAAAATCAAATCTTGTGTTGAAGGAATCAAATTTTTTTCTCTAGCTCTTCCTTCGAAAATAGTTTTTATGTTTTTTTATTTTTCTTTCATGTGGGACCCCACCTAGTTATTTCTGCCGGAAGTAAAATCCTCGTCGTGGAACGTAAGAATTTCATTTCCCTTTTTTGTTTATCCCAAAATTGTTTCGGTCTTTACAGTGTAAAGGTGTAGAAACAAATTAATCTTATTTAAACCAATAATGGAAGACCTGTTCTAAGTAAGACTCCTCCCTCAATTTATACTAATGATATATGTTATAATTTGTATTCCATTTCATTTATTTTTTTTATGATTTCTGACATTAACGAACATTATATATGTTTCACATTAGGGGGAACTGGGGAAGAAACAAATATATCATTTCAAGCAATGGTGGAAGACCTATTTTAGCTATGACTTCGAACTCCTATCTCAAATTTAACTAAGGATTTGTTTATATTCTTATACATAAACTATTTGTGTCATTAATTTGCTTTGATTCACATTCTTGTATTCCACTACATTTTAAGAATCATCTTTTTTTTTTTTTTAAATGATTTAGTAATGAAATAAGAAACCAGCGGATAGTTATACTTTTGGAATAGAAAATTTCAAATTAAAGATATATTATTTTATTTTAATAATTAAAAAATTAAATCAACACAGAATTAATAAGTAGATGATAATATATTTATTTAAGGGATAGTGTTTCTCATATTGTAAGAAAATTTTATCTCCTACACACATATAATAGTGTATCTGGTCCATTTTTTTTTATCTTTCTTCTCTTCACATGGACCTATATTGGGCCCACACACTTTTATGTATAAGTAGGAGATAAAATTATCTCTTACAAGATAAGAAACATTAATCCCTTTATTTAAATTACTCCCTTGATGAAAAGAATATTATACAATCTTATTTAAATTATAAATTTTATGTCAAATTTTATAAATTAAATAATAAAAATTACACACTTATAGAATTAAAGTTTTTATTAGTTAATTTATAAATAAATTAATTTATAATTTGAAAAAAAATAACGCAGTATTTTTATTTTTAGGAGAAATCCCAGATGAAGCATTAACCCTCAAACTGAAAAAAGAATTGACATAGGTGATTATGTGAACATTACTTTCTTTCTTCATTTTTTTTTTATACATGACACTGATATTTGAATTTATGACCTTATATAAATTACCCAAACACCTCATCACTAAATCAATCCTATTAGTTGCTTTACTTTATCCATATTTTAGTAATAATGAAAGGATGATGATTTTCCTTTTTGTTGGAAAATGATATTTGGATGCTAAAATATGTATATTACTTTTTTTAGGCTACGAGGCATTTTCATAAGGTCTTCCTCGTATTCAAGCTTAAGAGATTGCTTGCTACCTTGATTTAACTTTTATATGTATATTTATATTACTTTATAAACTCACTTATTTGAGAGAGAAAATAGTGTGTTGATTTTTTTATTTTTGGTTTTGTTATTGAAAAAAGAGAAAGTTCAAAAACTACTGTGATTTTTTTTTTTTTTTAGAATCACTTGCTATCTTTTTTTTATTATTATCATTTACTCATCGTAATTTTTTTCCATCCAGTCCACCTTCTAACACTGTTAAAAATTAATTTAGACTATTCATTTTACTCCTGTAAAAAGAATTATTATTTTTCATTTACCTATCTCTACTTCTCGAGATAAAAATTTTATACTGTAATATTGTTTCTTTCATCCAAACTCTGGTTGTTTTCTAAAATTTATACAAACTACACTACCAAAAGGCTTTTCAACCCAACGATATGGAGAGAAAAATTACAATGAAAGATGTAGGTTAACAAATAATTTTGAGCTTCTAATAAGATAATAGTCACAACATTGTTGCTAAAATAGTCGTACGACTATACTCAGGAAACTCAAACTATTCTTCGAAGAAACTAGACTTTTTTTGGGTGTGTTGTACAAAAAAGGGCAATACTATTACTTAGGGAATTAATGTTTTTTCTGCCCACACAAGACTTGGTAGGGTCCTATGAGAAGAAGAGAGAGAAAGGAAAAAAATGAGATCTACTTATTTCTATGAGTGCTTATGTAATATTGTTTGAGCAAGAATGATTGATTGCCTTAAAACTATTATTTTTCTTTTTACAAATTTATATATATTTTTTGGTAAATACAAATTTATATATCCTTAATAAAATTGACTTGACTTGAGTTTGATAAATATATTAATATCTTGAATTTAATAAATAAAAGTAATTATATTTAAGTAATCAATTTCTAAGTAAATATATTTTTGTTCAAAAATTAAAATGAAGAAAATGTGAGCAGAGATGGGTAAACAAAGAAAATAAATAATATTGAAAAAGATACTAATATTTAAGTAGTAGAGAGGTCTAATGGTGTATAGTCCTCACCATGATTGACCAGAAGAAAAAACTAGAAAAACTTAAATGAATGAGGAACCGATTCATGAGTTAAAATTAAGAGTTCAATTTACGTTAAATTCTACATATTCGGATGGAGTTAAGAGTTTGAACGCACAATATATGTTTGATTACTTGTCTTAGTACTATAACTAATTAAATATTTACAGTTTACTACTGTAGAGTTGGATAAAAGAAAGAGCATTGCACTATGAAAATTTTATCTAAGAAGTTGAGAAAGGTGAGTGAGAACACAATAATATATAGGTTTATAGTGATTGTGTTTACAGGAGCAAAATTGACAACTTAATTTAAATTTTAATAGGGTTAGAAGGTGGGCTAGATGGAAATGAAATAACTATAGGGGTAAGTGATAAAAAAAAAACCATAAAAAATATCAGTGATTCTAAAAGAAATCTTATAGGATTTTTGAACTTTTTCCTTTGAAAAAGAATTAATATAAAAATGGTGTAAGATATTGTTGAAATATTATTACTCTTTTTTCACTTCTTAATTTGGAGTATCAACTTTTGTTTCATTATTAAAAAAAGAAATTACACAAGAATGATGCTTTGTCTCGTGCTGTTTATATATTTTTACCTTTTTCTCTTCTTTCAACTCATCATTCTTGAACTTGCAACTTCCACATTACACATATGGATTTGTCGAATATGAGAGTAAGAGTCGTGAAGTCCTTTTCTTCTGGAATGGTCAAGTTATAGCGCAACACTAATATTAATCATAAACATAGCATTCTCAAATGGAAGTTCACTTCGTGATGCAGAAAGATCATAAGGTCTCCCTCATGTTCAAGCTTAAGGGATTGCTTGCTACCTTGATTCACCTTTTATAGGTATATGTATACTATTTTAAAACTTGCTTATTAATTGAGAACAAAGTAGTGTGTTGAATTTTATTTTATTTTTTGTGGTTTTATTTTTCAAAAAAGAAGTCATGTAAAAATGATGTTATTGTACACCTGGTCCCTGCCCAGCTCAAACCTGACCAAGCTAAATCAATCAGACTTTTAGAAGGATTTCAAATTCTGACGTTATCTTATTAGAACCCCTTAATTTGAGAAGGATGTTTTTTTTTATAATTATTATAGCTTCAATCAATTGTAATTTTTATTGTTTTTATAAACATGGTTAAGTCATAATCCATTTTGGGTGCATTATATAGATATGTTTGATTAAGTTATACTTATGTTTGGGTGTGGATGTTTGTAACACGGATTAATATGAGTAATAGCATAAATCTAACTCATAGATATATGATGAGAAGTGGATTAAAGTTAATAAGTTTGACTAGGTCTTTATGCGTTTACCGTATACTGGGACAATTTGCTCCATGACAATTATAAACAAGGAGTGATGTAAATTGCAGAGAAAAATCATAATTCTTCAATTTGTGCAGAAATATCAATCAAACACGACAACCTCTAAAATATAAAAATTATATCTTCAACAAATAAGCCTAAAGTTTTTGTTATTCTAATTTCATATAATTTTGTGATTTCTTGCGTGCTATCCACTTCAAAAGAAAATCTTAGGCAACCTTCCTTTGTAAATACATTAGGTGCACCCCAAATACATTTTGTCTTGAAGTCTCACTTTCTCATATGTACTGCGTACACATTACCACACCTTAATTGGTTTCAAGCTCATCCTTATCTGGAGTGATCTGTTGTCACCTATAATCATATTCTACGTAAATAATTATTAACCAGTGACTCCAATATAAAATAAAAATTGATGTTGAAATATTACTACTCTTATTCAATTCTATGTAGGATATCAACTTTTGTTTTTCTTATTGAAAAAGAAATAACATAAAAAATGGTGTTGAATATTTTTACCTTTTCTCTTCTTTCAATTCATCAATCATGAACTTGCAACTTCAACACTACACACATGTATTTCTCTAATATGAGAGCAAGAGTCGTGAAGTCCTTTGCTACTGGAATGGTCAAGTTGTAACGCAAACACTAATCATAAATATAACATTCTCAAATCGGAGTTCACTTCGTGTTGCACAAAGATGCTCTGGTTTCTGGGGAAAACGACGTGCTCTTCACTAAAGAAACGACATACGACAACGACAACGATAACGACACTTATCGAGCACGTGGCATCTGAAATTGACTTGAAACACACAATACCAAAGAGAACGTACGTATCACGGGTCGTGGTTTTGCTTTTTATGCGGTGCACGTGGTGGCTGAAGAACTAGGGTTTGATAAACTATCTTTTACACCGTTGGATTGGTGTACCCTATGTGTTGTGGTGATGACGTGGCACGAATCTAACGCTGTGTTTCGTGTTTGATGATTGAAAGAAAGCGAACATACTTATTCCAATAAATGATGCTCTCCAAATGATTGTCGTTTTACTCAGAAACGAGGAGACGTGGCGAATTCGCACATCATTTTTTTAAAGAGTGACGATAACTTTATGAATTTAGCCGACCACTAACATGTTATGTGCATAAAAAACGTTTCATAACTGTGAAGATGTTTATCTTTTATTAGTTTAATGGTTGTTACAGTATAGGAGATAAATTTATAAAAAAAATATTTGATATTATTTTAGATAATTTTATTTCATATTCATCGGAATAACATAGTTTTGGAGTTAAAAATTTAAAAAAATTAGAATAATAAAGACTATTATAACTCCATATATGGGATTTATATTTCTGTAGCTACTGTACGTGCAGCAGTCAAATAATTACCATATATATACTTGAAAGTATTAAATGCGAGAAATCATAACCATACAAAAGATGAAAGCATTAAATATAGTAAATCATTTATATCAAAAAAAAAAAATATATATATATATATATATTTATAGTAAATTATAACCATACACTTGTCATAGGTGTACGTAACGCGACTACAAAAATAATTTTATCATATATATATATATATTTATATATATGGGAAAAGTGTTTGTCATTTTAAATGACAGAAAGTTATGTCATTTTAAAAGAAATATAGACACATAAAATTTGAATTTTAAATAACTCACTTTCTCTCTTCCATGATTTCCGATTTTCTGTGTCTATCTCTCTCCTAAAATGATATAACTTATGTCGTTTAAAATGACAAACACCAAACTATATATATTGGAGGCAGGTGATGGAGGAAAATTGTCGTTTTACTAACAAACGAGGGGACGTGGCAAATCGTCACCTTAAATTTTAAATAGTGACGATGATAACTTCCACGAATTTAGATGACATCTAACACGTTAGGTGCATGAATAAAATTCATTATTATCAAGTTCCTTGTCTTCTATACAAGGGCGGACCTAGGTTGATTCCATTATCCGTATTTGCTGACATAAAATTTAAGAATTTTTTTTTTTCACATAAGACGTGTGATTCAAGTTAAGTAAAAAAATAAAAAAAAAAGAAAATTGAAAGAAAAAAGATAAAGAGTAGAGGAGAATTCTTCATGTTTTTTTATGAAACAAAATCGGTCAACTTTGAATTAAATAGACATCGACAAAAGGTTAGTTTTTGATCGATTAACCCTTACAATTATACTATATTTTACAAATATCTTTTTGTGATGTTTATTTATTTATTAATATCATTATAGACTATTTCTTTAAAACTTTGGTTGATTCACCAAAGCTTTACTTTTGAAGTGAAAGCAAATCTTAAAAAAAAAACTGGGGGCAGTGCCCCTGAACCCCACTCTTAGTGTGTAGACATAAAAAAAAAATTTCTGAGTACGTCACTATTTCTATGGAAATTTAAATCGCTGATTTTTTTAATAATAAATTATTCCCCACGTCAGTCAAAGTGCATAATGTGGTACAGCCTCAATGTCTCGGATAAAATGTATTATACATAGTAAACTAAAGAAAAATGTTTCTTCTAAGTTGATATGTTAAATTGATATTTTTTTTTAATATAGACTCTAAAGAATCAATTCAATCCAAAAGCTTAAATTGTTGAGTGAGGTTATATTAATGGTTTTATATATCTCAACATGCTCCCTCACACGAGAGCCGGACTTGAAGGGTGGACAATGCACATGTCCATCTATCTATCTGTGCGAAGAAAGAAATTCCAATAGAAAGAAAGTGGGAGCGGTGAGAATCGAATCCGGTACACCAAGGCTCTGATACTATGTAAAGAATCAATTCAACTCAAAAGCTTAAGCTGTTGGGTGAGGCTACATTAATGATTTTATATATCTTTTACTTTCAAAATGACGTCGTTTTGAGATTTAGAGATTAAAAAATTATAATTATAAAGACTATAATAACTCTGAAATAAATTAGAATTACAAAAATACCATAATTTTGCCCCAAAATAACGTCGTATTGGACTTATTGCGAAAAAAGCGAACCCTTAATTAAACGCATAAAAATTTCATCAACAAATAAAAAGGACATGTAACTTTATGAAAACTGTGACAGAAGAAATATAAGTTAAAGCACAAATCTTATAGGATACCAAAAAAAAAAAAAAAAAAACACAAATCTTGTAGTGATATAACAATTCATTTTGGAAGTTATTAAGATTAAGAATAACATACCAATTCAAAATGAGATGAGTCACATTTATCTCAATTTCTAAAAATTCCGATTTTACTTCATTTCTATCTTAAGGTTTTTTTTTCTTATTTAATTTTATTTTATTTCTGGAATTTATTAGCCCGTATTATTACAGTCAAATTTTAAATTTATAAAAATATTTGTAATTAATAACATTATATCACATAATTTTTTATTTTTTCTTATTAAATTAAATTTTCATCTTCTTTTTTTCATTAAATTTAAAATTTTATTTTTATTAACATTCTATTTGATTTTTTTTTAAACTTTTTGTATAGACGTGTGTCGCTTTATTATTCACTGGCTCTTAAATTTATAACCAACTCACATTATTTCTCTTTATTGCTTTCTCTATAGATCAATAATTGGAAGAAGCTAGCATGTGTCTACAGAACATGTATAAACATGTTCTTCTATACACATGTTCCTTAATAATTGGAAGAAGGAACATGTGTTTACAAGAACATGTTTATATGTTTCCAAAATAAAAAAAAAAAAAACATGTTTATACTTCTTTTAGTATTAATCAACAGCATTATTAAATTAGTAATAATGTCTTTCAAGCCTCGTGTATACGAAAATATTACTTGTGAAAATGAATACTAAAATCATCTAAATAAAATAGCACTACAATTCGTCAGTCGTGAATATGAATTATCTTTTTTGTTTAATATGAAGAGCTTGTTTTCACATATAATAAAAGGGTTTGCTTTTTTTGTAACAAAAGTGTGTAGCAGACACAAAAAAATGAGACTCGCTGGTTTTTTTTTTTAAATATCAAATATGATGTCATATCCTAGTAAATATGTGTATGCTACAAAAGAACTGTTCGGTCCTCGAAAGATCGTATTGCTATACCGTATGATATGCGCTCAGAGATACTGTATAAACTGATGTATACTTGGCTTATAGCCGATGTCCCAATCACTGCGCACAAGCAATAGGCTTATAGCCAAGACGTGGGTGTTAGTGTTGGCAGTATTAGTAAATAGGTTAAAAGTGTATACCTGGGATCTTTAACCTCTTATTTATAAGGGTTACCTCTAGGGCTTATGTAGATCTCCCAGTTGTAGTAGGATTTAACTTCCTTTCTGTTGGGATATAGACTCTATCCTTAGCTGCCTTACTGTTTTATATTGTTAGGATAATTGGAGAATTATCCTTTAAGGGATCCTTGGGTAGGTGGTTAGGATATGGAAATATTCCATAACAGTTGCCCCCCAGCCCGGCAGTTCGGAAGCTCGGACTGCTGGGGTGCCTAAGTTTGATTGATAAGTCGACCCTACCAAGGTACTATGATCCTGCCTTGGGTCTGGTGTGACTACCTCTTCTGGTTTTAGCTTTTTATATTGGCTTCTTTTCTCTTGAAGTCTCTGAGTGGTGAGTTTGTTGACTTTGAGCTCGGCTTCTCTTGCCGAGGTTTTTTAGTTTTGACTAGGCTTATAGTCAGTCTTTTATATAGGCGTTCGCCTAAGTTTAGGATGGCTTTTCATGCCTCCTTAATAATTAACCCGACTTTGCACTTCCTGGCGTTAAGTGTCGTGGTTCCAGATTTGGCTCGGTTTCGCATACCGAGGTCTCTATTAGCATGGACTTCACCTTTTGGAAAGGTGTATTGTACTTTAGGGAGCATGAATTTTCTTACTACGACTTCTCCCTTTTGGATTTGACTTGCTGCCAATGTTAATTTTGGGAAGGTCTTTCGTGCCTTCTTGAACCATTAATCCGGCTTCGAATATCATGACTTCTCTTGTTTTTGATGGACTTGGCTTCTTTTGCCATAGTCTTGAATTCTTGAAGGAGGAGTTCGCCTCCTCCATTTTAAGCCCGAATACGTATACCGAGGCTTTTATTTTGAGCCCCGCTTCATTTGCGATGGCTTTCTTTAAATTGACTCGGCTTTTGCCTTGTCTACACTTCTGAAGGCAGTATCGTTGCCTTCTGATTTTAGCCCAGCTTAAAGTACCGTGGCTTTACTGTTGGACTAGACTTTTTGCCAGTTTTGTTTGAGCCCGGCTTCGCATACCGTGGCTTTCTACTTTGAGCCACGCTTCATTAGCGGTGGACTTTTTATCTGAACCCGGCTTCTTACGCCGTGGTTTTCTTATTTTGAACCCCGCTTCATTTACGGTGGATCTTTAATTTGAGGCTGGCCTGTTGGGCCGCCGCCTCAATTTTTCTTTTATCTCAAATTGGGATGTGATCTTTTTCCAGAATCACGATCTCTCCAAATTCGTCTTCTTGGATTGGGGTGTGATCTTTTTACTAGAATCACATCTCTCCAATTCTGTCTTCATTTTTATCTCAGATTGGGGTGCGATCCTTTTATTAGGATCACATCTCTCATTTTCTGTCTTCATTTTGATCTCGGAGCCTGAAGATAAGGCTAGGGCTGAGTTGAAGCTTAAGGCCGAGGTCAAGCTTTAATCTTGAAGCCCTTCACTGGGCTGAGTTGGAGCTCTAGGCTGAGGCCGAGCTTATGAACATGAAGCCCTTCACTGGGCTGAGTTGGAACTCAAGGCTGAAGCTGAGCTTTAATCTTGAAGCCTTTTTTTTGGACTGAGCTCAAGGTCGTGGCCGAGCTATTAAACTTGAAGCCTTTCGTTGGGCTGAGCTTAAGGCCGAGGCCGAGCTAATAAATTTGAAGCCCTTCATTGGGCTGAGTTGGAGCTTAAGGCCGAGGCCGAGCTATTAAAGTTGAAACCCTTCACTGGGCTGAGCTCGAGGCTGATGCCGAGCTTTTAAACTTGAAGCCCTTTGTTGGGCTGAGCTCAAGGCCGAGGCCGAGCTATTAAATTTGAAGCCTTCATTGGGCTGAGTTGGAACTCAAGGCTGAGGCCGAGCTATTAAAGTTGAAGCCCTTCACTAGGCTGAGCTCGAGGCTGATGCCGAGCTTTTAAACTTGAAGTCCTTTGTTGGGATGAGCTTACGGTCGAGGCCAAGTTAATAAATTTGAAGCCCTTCATTGGGCTGAGTTGGAGCTCAAGGCCGAGGCCGAGCTATTAAAGTTGAAACCCTCCACTGGGCTGAGCTCGAGGCTGATGCCGAGCTTTTAAACTTGAAGCCCTTTGTTGGGCTGAGCTCAAGGCCGAGGCCAAGCTATTAAATTTGAAGCCTTCATTGGGCTGAGTTGGAGCTCAAGGCTGAGGTCGAGCTATTAAATTTGAAGCCCTTCATTGGGCTGAGTTGGAGCTCAAGGCTGAGGCCGAGCTATTAAAGTTGAAGCCCTTCACTGGGCTGAGCTCGAGGCTGATGCCGAGCTATTAAATTTGAAGCCTTCATTGGGCTGAGTTGGAGCTCGAGGCTGAGGCCGAGCTATTAAAGTTGAAACC
Source organism: Gastrolobium bilobum (assembly GCF_033153095.1). NCBI lineage: Eukaryota > Viridiplantae > Streptophyta > Magnoliopsida > Fabales > Fabaceae > Gastrolobium > Gastrolobium bilobum. The sequence continues at coordinate 43,282 of NW_026896246.1, read as the reverse complement.
CTTCACTGGGCTGAGCTCAAGGCCGAGGCCGAGCTATTAAATTTGAAGCCCTTCATTGGGCTGAGTTGGAGCTCAAGGCCGAGGCCGAGCTATTAAAGTTGAAGCCCTTCACTGGGCTGAGCTCGAGCTCAAGGCTGATGCCGAGCTATTAAACTTGAAGCCCTTCGTTGGGCTGAGCTCAAGGCCGAGGCCAAGCTATTAAATTTGAAGCCCTTCATTGGGCTGAGTTGGAGCTCAAAGCCGAGCTTTTAAACTTGAAGCCCTTTTTTTGGGCTGAGCTCAAGGCCGTGGCCGAGCTATTAAACTTGAAGCCCTTCGTTGGGCTGAGCTTACGGCCGAGGCCGAGCTAATAAATTTGAAGCCCTTCATTGGGCTGAGTTGGAGCTTTTCCTTATGATTTAATGACCTCCGGGTCTTCACTTGCTCCATCAAGAATTGCGACAACGAGAATCTTTGTCAAATCGTCATCTGCTTGGATCTTGAGCTCCATTCTAGAGTCTCTCGGAGGATCAAAAGCCTTTTTTGTGGTAGGATTTGTCTCCTCATATGTATGTGGTTTCAGCAATTTCAGGGCGCGCGAGGTCGCCTGCAATCTATGGCTTCGTGCTATGCCGCGCGTGTTCACCATGGATGGGAGTCGAAATTTGCCGTTTCCCACATACGACGCCAATGTTCGGTCCTAGAAAGACCGTATTGCTATACCGTATGGTATGCGCTCAAAGATGTTGTATAAACTGATGTATACTTGGCTTATAGCCGATGTCCCAATTACTGCGCACAAGCAATAGGCTTATAGCCAAGACGTGGGTGTGTGCACAGTGTTGGCAGTATTAGTAAATAGGTTAAAAGTGTATACCTGGGGTCTTTAACCTCTTATTTATAAGGGTTACCTCTTGGGCTTGTGTAGATCTCCCAGTTGTAGTAGGATTTAACTTCCTTTCTGTTGGGATATGGACTCTATCCTTAGCTGCCTTACTGTTTTATATTGTTAGGATAATTGGAGAATTATCATTTGAGGGATCCTTGGATAGGTGGTTAGGATATGGAAATATTCCATAACAAGAACTATTTTTGCAGCAACAACAGAAATATAATTGCCATAATAAAAAAGCAAAGGAATTTGAACAAGATATTTCTCATTCTTTAATGGTGTAAAATCCCTTAATTACAAGATAGTGGAGGATCCAGAATACTTAATAAATGAGGTAAAATTATGTATATATTTTAATTTTTTTTTTTGCAAAAGGAGCGAAACATTTGTAAAAGTTAAAAGTCTTAAATTCAATAATTGAGATGTAAAGTATGTAACATGTGCACCCGGTGAATTACATTGTTATGTCCAAAACATCGACGACTTCCCATTAAATTGTAATATGTTACGTAGGCAAGTACACATTTGCATAGAAGTGCAATAACAGATCATAAATACATACATTACCAGCTTCTTAAGTTAATTTTCTCAATTTACACAATGAAAGCATTTAATTCCATAAGGTCAAAAATATTTTTGAAGTTTTTTTAGTTTTGGTGGAGGGTTACTCGAATAATAACGAGGATTTACTAAAGTAAACCTGATACTTGAGTAAGAGTCATAATTTACTCAAGTAAAAGATTTATTCGAGTAATTGCAATAACATACTCGAGTAAGTGCGATGTTTCTAATATATATATGGGTTTTATAAGAGTTATGTTGTAGGAAAAGTGATTGTGTAATGTTATAGAGATTCGTTTTGCGTGCCTTAACTTTTTTAATTTTTTTTTGTTTTAAAAAGTGTGGGTCCCACAAAATGTTGTGTGTGTAGGAAATTTGATGGTGTCACGTTAAAGGACAAACTACAATCCCTATATATATATATATATATATATATATATATATATATAAATTGTCCTAATTCAAGCACCTGATCATTTGTAACCATAAGACTACATTCAAAGCTTACAAAGGTGAATATAGCAACACATAAATGTCTCCTTCCATTAAATCATTTGGTATCTTACTAATATTTTCCTCTTAGCTTGCATGGAGCGGTTCATAACCGATTTTAACAAAAATCGAACCGAACCAGTTTTAAACGGTTTGGTTTTCAAACCAAACCAGTTTTCTTCTTTTAAAATTGACTTGTAATTTTCTAAACTGGTTCCAAAACCGGTTTATGATTTATAATCGGTTTATGGTTTATAACCGGTTTTGATTTAAAATCAGTTTTAAACCGGTTTTAATTCAAAATCGGTTATGAACCATAAACCGATTATCAAGTTCAAAACCGGATTTTTAACAAATTCAAAATCGATTTTTGATGGATTGTGCTATTTTTATAAGTAGTCGTTTGTTTCTCCCGGTTATAGGTAGTTGACCAATTATTTCTTGCAAGAATCTTCATTGTTTTGGAACTCTTAGGACGAAATGATTCTTATACAAATTGTTTCACGGTTTTTTTTTAGAGTGATTGGTAGAAGAATAGTTGAATTATTTTAAAATTATAAAAAAAATTGCTCTTCGTTCTCTCAAGATTTATGTTACTAAGAGTTTCATTTGAACTAATGGAGGAAGGTATGGGTAAGGGTGTTAAAAATGTCCAAAAGAATTAAACCAATTCATAACCAAGTTGTTCCACATTTTAAAAACCGATTATTTTTAAAAATCGATTTCATATGAAACTATATTTTATTTTTATAAACTAGTTATTTACCAAATCATAAAAATAATTGGTTATTTCAAAAGGTTCATCTTTTTTTAAAATATAATAAAAAAGAAAGAAACGATATATGTCTGGCTGTCAGTTTTGTGAAGAAAGGAAGTGTCATCTTATCACAATCAATTATATAACTTTTCCTCTGTCCATAATAAAAGAAACGAACAAACCATTCTCGAAAGGAATGCGTAAAATTAAACCTGATCCTGAAACGACACCCCTCTGCGACTGAAACGACAGTTACTGGGAACATTTCATCTTCTTCTTATGGTGAGTTTCAGCGAGGCATGAAATTGGCTCACTCCTCCTCCTCCTACAGTTTGAGCCTTTGCATCTTCATCTGAGAGAGATAGAGATAGAGAGAGAGAGAAGTTGACTTTGGGGAGAAGAAAAAGAAGAAGAAGAAGAAATGGAGCAATCAGTTGTGGATGACATAATCAATCGTCTGCTTGAAGTTCGCACCCGTCCGGGGAAGCTGGTTTGTAAAGTAGTTTGGTTATGGATAACCAATTATTTTTATGGTTTGGTAAATAACCAGTTTATAAAATAAAATACAGTTTCGTATGAAACTAGTTTTTAAAAATAACCAATTTTTAAAATATGGAGCAGTTTGGTTATGGATCAATTTGTTTCTTTTGGACATTTTGAACACCCCTACTTATTCATTGTTCAACAGTACAAACTAAAAATGAACCACATCCCCAACCCTATACACTTCCCAAAATACTTATGGCAGTTTTCACATTCTACGTGTGTCTTCAAAATAATTCACATCTATACACACATGTGATTCAAAACTAGGGTCTTCCATCTTCTTTAGCTTTTCATGCAGATATTCAACTAAAAAAAATTACAATTTTAAACTTGTTTAAATCGTCGAATTATGTACAATTTCTATACTAAAACAACCTAAGACATCACCAAAATATACACAATCAAAAACCTTAAATTAGTCCCTACTTTATCACCCAACTTGATCATAATTAGTTTTCTAGATTAGGAAATGACCTCCTTTCATTCGCCCTTGCATAATAGCCCAAAAAAGGGGTGATATTTTATCCCAATAAACCCAATGAACCATTGAAATTATCCCTTAAATTATCAAAAATGTCACGGTGTATTTTTCACCAAATTATGGTTTATCGTCTTGCATATGTAGCATCTCATACCAAAGAAACATAATTAGCATGCATAAACCAATTTATCATGAGAATCACCTTAAACTTCCACAACAGATCAGGAATAGGTAGCATTGAGGTAGAAGTTATCTTCTTTTTCAATTCAAGAAAACATTATTCACATTCATGAATCCATGTCAAAGGAGAATTCTTCCAGGTCAAGGGAAACACCTTATAAGAGAAATCTTGAATGAACCTCCTATAATAGCTTGTGAGATAGGGGAGATCTCAAAATTCTATGACATTCTTAGGTCTCACCCAGCTCATAACAGCCTCTATCTTGTCGTGGTCTACGACTAAACCCTTGGTCATGATCATATACTCCAAAAACTTCTCTTCTAATAATCAGAAGTCACATTTTTCTAGTTTTGCCTACAATTGCTTCCTTTTCGAAATTTGTATTACAATCCTTAAGTGCATAATGTGCTTTTTCTCATCTTTGGAGTATATCAGGATGTCATCAATAAAGATTACTACAAATTGGTCCAAATGAGGCTTGAAGATCCAATTCTTATGATCCATCAACATGGCTAGGGCATTATTGAGTTCAAAAGATATTACTTGGTACTCATAATGGCCATACGTGATCTTAGATGCAGTCTTGAGTACATCTTGAGGCTTGATCCTGATCTGATGACACCCTAATCTCAAGTCAATTTTTGAAAACACCTTAGCACTTCTCAATTAATCTAAAAGATCATCAATCGTGGCAATATATATTTATTTTTAATGGTTATCTTATTCAACTATCTGTAATCTACACACAACCTCATACATTTATCCTTCTTCTTTATAAACAAGATTGATGTCCCTTGAGTGTGTATCAGGCTCAAGCACAACTTGCCTTCCTTGATGTGTTTCTCAATGGCATCCTGAAGATCCCAGCATTCGTTCACGGTATGGCTGAGTCTGTCATGAAATGCTTAGTACTTGGAGCGGACAAGTCTTCCTTTATTTCGGATGGGCTTAGGCCTATCCACCTTTCTCAGCGCGATCCGAGCTACCTTCCTCCAAATCTAAGATCTAACCACATTGAGGGGGTGTACTTTTCATACTTCTCTTTGAAGACACGACTACCTGTTCTACTTCCCCAGAAATCAAAGGGTTTCTTGCTTTTCTATCGGTCCCTATCCTGGTTTGTGGGGCTTCATCGTTGAGGCTACGCCCCCTCTGTGTACTCCAGATGATGGAATTTGCTTTCTCGATCTACTCCAGCTCCAGGTACTTGGTGGATCTAGCTCTGAATTCTTCTAGGTTATGCACCGGGGTCTTGTATATTGACTTTGGCAGAGGGGATTTTCCATCCAGGCTCATTATATTCAGGTGCAGATGAATGCTTTCAAGTAACCCTGGGACCCAGAATGAGGCTGTTTTGAATCGATCGAGGTATTTGTGAAGGGGATGGTCCTCTTCTTACCGGATGGGGTCCTAGCTCTTATCATATTTTGGTACCATCCCGGTGGGTAGGGTGCATTGATAATTGGGTTCGTGAATGGACTGATATTGTACATGCCTCGACGGAAATATCGTCGAAAAGTGCTTTTGTCCTCAACTGGGCCTTTGTCGTTAGCCCGACCTCTGTCATCGACTAGGCCTCCTTATTCCTCTTGATCTTTTCTTCAGCTCTGCCCTAACCTTCTCCACATCAAGGTTGTTCTTGTTCCTTTCTGTGGTCGCATTCTCCTTCGTTGTGTTGGAGGAGTCAGTTCTCCAACTCATCTATCCTCTGAGCATCCATCTGGCTTCGAGTTAGGAACCTATTTTCCATCTCCTCCATCTGCCGTAGAATTACATAAAGGGCGATATGAGTTATGTGGATGTCAGCGGGTTCGAGATCGGTTGGGAAGGGTTGGACTACTAGCTGTGGGCTGGTCTGGTCCGGGGTGGAGGCAAAGTCTGACACGACGTTATTGATGTGGGTGTTGGTTGCCTCGACTACGCGATCGTGCTCTCGATCTGAGCCGAGGCAGTTGGGCGGCTGCTCCGAGTGACGACAGAGGCAACGATTGGTGGCCATTGGCAGTGTTCCTTGTGTTCACCATTGTGGAGTGCGGGTTGACGTTTATCGTTTCCCACAGATGATGCCAATGTTCGACCCTAGTGGATCAAAGATGTCCAATCAGAGATTGATGAGTCTATTTAGGATCATTATGAACTTATGAGGAGCAGCGTAGTAAGAGCGTGGAGGTGTGTGCACAAGGACAACTAAGAGAGAGAGCATAAAGTGTGTACCTGGTAAACTTAACCTCTTACTTATAGATGGTTATCTGGTAAGTATGAAATTTTGGACCTCTTAGGAGTATCAGGGGCATAATATTTGATCCACTGAAGATTTGGGAAGATTGATATCTTTTGGTGCGAGATTCTTTCATTATTTCTCTCGTAGTTAATTATCCTTTGTGGGCTGTTAGGGTATGGACCTATGAGTTGGGTATATATATATATATATATATATATATATATATATATATATATATATATATATATATATATATATATATATATACGGGGCATGATTCTTTGATACCAAATCCTAAGAGTTATTTTCTGTCAATCTAACAGTTATAACTTATTATATTAAATTTATTAATTAATTAATAATTCTCAATAAATTATAACCGTCGATTGGGAGAAATAATTGGTTATAATTTGGTGTGAAACTTCTAAATTTGAATATATGGGACATGATTCTTTAATACCAAATCATAACAGTTAATTTATGTCAATAAACAGTTATAATTTATTATATTAAACTTATTAATTAATTAATTAATAATTCTCAATAAATTATAATCGTCGATTGTCAGAAATAATTGGTTAGAATTTGGTGTCAAACTTCTAAATTTGATATCGATATCAAAGGATCCTATCATATATATATATATATATATATATATATGGGTAAACATTTTTACAACTTTAGATAAGATTATCTACAGCTATCCAAAAACTATGTCGTTTTGATTAATGAAGGGTGTTTATGTAATTTTAGGTTAATTAATGAAGGATGTTTTCATAATTTTGTTTATTTTTTATTATATTTATTTTACTGAAAGATCCTTCATTAATTCACCTAAAATTACAGAAACACCCTTCATTAATCAAAACGACGTAATTTTTGGGTAGCTATAGATAACTTTATCTAAAGTAGCTGTAGAAATTTTTTTTCATATATATATCTTTCTTTTTTTTGAAAAACAAAACTCTTCTATATAATTTATATTAAATATTGAATGAATGCCCCTAAACTTTTTTTATACAAACACATTCTTTTTGTTTTACTTATACCTCCTTTTTTAAATACTCCTTGGTCTTATTTAAGGGTGTCAAAACGGGTTATGACACGCTGGTCGACTCGCGGCACAATACGAAAAATTGTGTTCAGGTTGATCCATAAAAAAATTCGTGTCTTGTCGCGTCAAATTCATGTAGACTCATTTTTTTAAAATATATTTTATTATTATTTTTTAAATTTTTTTTATATTTCTATCCATTTTTTAATTTTTTGTCAATTACCGTTTTAACCCTTCATTTCACGTGTTATTCGTGTCGTGTGGCGTCAATTCGCACAAAATTTGTGTCATGTTTGTGTTAAAGATTTTGACACGAATAAAAATTTGTGTCGTGTTATGTCATATTTACGTATTTTGACTCCCTAGTTAATATAGGTGATATTCAATCTCCATCCGTTGGATCCTCGGCAAAATAATTTATTAATAACGGAAAGAGTTAGCACGTGACATCTTACATGTGGATAATTAAAATATTTGTATTTCTTAAGTGTCGTGTATTAAGTAGAAAAATATCAAAACGCTTCCTTAGTATTTTGAGTTTGTTTGAAAATTCAATTTAATCAGAAAATGAAAAGATTGTACAGTGAAATGTAAAATCGATGTAATGGTTAGTCTTAAATGAAGAGCTCTTAAATTTAGTAGGTATTGCTAAGGGGAGATCTTTTTAAATAGCGGGGAGCGCAAACACACTTCCATCAAACGAGTGTAGAAGTAGAACCATTAAATTTCATACAGATTTGTGTCTAAATTTGTCTGGTTTAATTTGGTCAAAATCATAAGGACGTATACGATAATAGGCTGTATCAAATATGAAATGATAAGTTTTTGATAAATTCATATATTATCCCCGTATTTGATATGCATTAAATACATTATTATATAAATAAATTATTATATATGATTATGTTATTCTATCTTGTATTTGAAGGAAAGTAAATAATGTCGGAATATGATATAAATAGATAAAAATATATGTTATAACATGATTTTATATAATTTTTTAAAAATTAATTTTTTTTTCTTTCAACTCATTTATGAATTAATTTCTGTTTTTTGTTTTTTTTTTTAAATGTTAAAAGTCATAATTGTAAATAAATGGATAAGATATTATGTTTATCTTTTTTCATATTTACTTTGTTCACTTTTCTCCAATAACTTTATATTATCATCTCAATTAACCTTTATTTTTTTCTCTTCTCTTATTATTTATTGAGATTGTGATAGTTAAAGAGGAATGGAAAAAAAAAAAAATAGACAAAATATCTTATACCTTTCCATACCTTTTCATATCTGCAATAATATTTAGATAAAGTTAGAATTTGTTATTCGGTGAGAGTTAATACAAATTTTTTCAAGCACGCACATGGCGATAATGATTGGTGGTAGCGGTGATACGGTGGTAGAGTTGGTTGTTGATACCAGTCGCCGTGATGATTATAATGGTGTTGGCGTGATAGTGACAGTGAAGATGGCAAAACTCACTATCATATTTTTGGAGAAGCACGAAGTTAAATTTTGTATCTCGTGTTGAAAAGTGATACAAATAGTAATGCGTCTCAGAGTTCCGATAAAAAATTTGTCAATGCTTTATTTATGTGAGGGAAATTCATTAAGTAATATTAATTTAGGAAAAAGTAATTTTATAAAATTATCTCCTATAACTTTAAAATTATCTTAAAATTATCAAATTTGACGCATATGAGCTAAGCAGGTAGGGGTGGGAGCATGCGTTCGAATCTCTCAGTATCACCTTTGGAATGGGTTTAAAGTTTTAATTCTGGACTCGCCCCGAATCGGATTAGTTGTGAAACAATGAACCGATCGTAATATTTCCTAAAATTATCTTAAATTAGGGAAATTCATTAATAATTTTGTTTGTTATATTAATTTTATTAAAATACCCTTCATTAATTTCCATAACTCTTAAAACAACATAAGTCGATAAACTTATTAATTTAATACCTATATAAAAAATAAATTAGGAGAACAATTGTCAAAATTATTTATTCATAAAAATCTAGATCAGAATACATACAAATATTTTCATAAATAAGTAAAACAAAATCAATTTAAATAGTTATTAAATTTTGATTATGACTATCTATTTGACTTTTTAGGTTAAAAATATAGGAAATGTTATACTTGCTATCTCTTACTACCAAATTTTAACCATTGATTTTCGTCATTCTAACAGTTATAATTTATTAAAATATAATAATTAATTAATAAGTGTAACCCAATAAATTATAACCGTTAGATTGATCGAAATTAACGATTAAGATTTGATAGTAAAAGCTAGTAAGAAAAAAGTAGTAAATATGATTATCAAAAAAAAAAAAAAAAAAAAGTAGTAAATATAACCTCTCCCAATATTACTTTTTATTTCTACACGTTATAATTATTGTTAATTTACATTAATTATATATTAATACCACTATGTTATAATGCTGACAAATAATAAGGACGAAGTGTAAAAAGAATGTACATATAGAAATTAAATTAAAACTTTTTTATATGAAATAAAATAAAATATTAAACATTACATATAAATATTACATATACCGCTATATTACAATTTGATATCTCATTAGTGAAAGAATTCTTCTATAATACGAGAATTATTTTTCTCATAGTAAATTATAAAAGTTATTAAATTCACTATGTTGATTTTTTATTTAACTATGGTCGTAGGTTCGATTCCCCACAAACGGCCTCAATAATCTATTCGAGTGGACCGAAAATGTCTAATTAATGGTTAGTGTTTGTATCTTATGTCGATATGCTCGTGGGAAAAGGTGTGGATGTATGCACATTGGTAATTAAAAATGTATGAAGTTTAGAGTATATACATAAGACATTTAAGAAAAAAAATCACTTCTCGAAAAAAGTTTGTTTGGATGAGCTTTTTTCTCTTCAAAAATTTTTTTTTTAAGAAAAAAAAAATACTTCTCGAAAAAAGTCTGTTTGTATGTCTGCTTTTAAAAAAAGCAGAAGTCATAAAAAAAATCAAAAATTTACTTTTTTCGAAAGCTAAAAATTTTAACTTCTCAAAAAAGCAGAAGTCAAAAGTCAAATATTTTTTTTTCAAAAATCAAATATTTTTTTAAAAATCTAAATAGCTGTAGCTTTTATAAAAAGTACTTTTAAAATAAAAAAGTGATAAAAAAGACTTTTTTAAAAAGTGAATACAAACGGACCTTAATCCTTTGTTTTAAAAGAAGTTATGTTATAAAAAAAAAAAAAAAGAAGTTACCATAAGTTCGGATAAGAACCAGGTTATTGGAAATAGTATAAGTAATCTAATTGATTATCCCTTAGGCATAGAATAGAAAATCATAAAAAATTATCCAAAATAATTTTCTTTGAATTTTGTATTCTTAAAAGACCACATGGATGTGAGATACTTCTTTAGAGATAAAAAAAAATTAATCCACCAGTTAATTTTGTTTCTTTTGACAATCTAATGATGGAAAAAATAAAATAAGTTAAGTGAGCGTTTGGTATGAGAGATATTTTTTTTAACCTGGAAAAAAAGATAATTGAGGATTTGGTAAGAAATTTTTTATCCTGGGTAAGTTACGAAAAAATGTTTGGTTGGTCAAAATTTTGTCGGAAACGTTGAATTTATTTTAATGATGCTATGTTTGGTTGAGGATAAAATATAATGGAATAATTATTTGACTCAACATATTATATTTAGAATCTAAGACCCTGGGCAAAAAAAATAAGAGTAAATACCCTTTTTAGTCCCTGGAAATTTTTGCGAAGCACAATTTAGTCCCTCGGTTTAAAAAAGTCACATTCCAGTGTCTGATTTTTGAAAAAAAGGGGACACGTTTATCCTTCTGTTAAATCCAATGTGACGGCCCACTTGACGGACGCCGGCTGGAACGTTAAGTGGCTGAGTCACTAACGTCCTGGCCACGTTGAGAGAAAGGAACGACGTCGTATTACATTGGAAGGCTGTATCAGGTGTGTAGAAAGGGAACGACGTCGTTTGAGGAATGCCATGTGAGTTGAACCTTTGTTGTTGACTCAGTTGACACAATCACACAAGTAAGTCGTCCATACCCGCCATTTCCTCCCCCATTTCCTCAGATCGTGAGTTTCATTTGCGGTGAAGGTTGGTGACCCAGGGTGCTTTGTTGATTTACGTGGCTTCTGAAGTTGCAAGCTTTTGGAAGTAGTGTGGTTTAGGGTGAAGATCCTTAAATCGGTTGTGTCTCTGGTTACATTCGTGCAAGGTACGTGAGATTCTTTCCTTTCTTTATTATCTGTGGTCCCTCTTTCCTATTTAAAATGGTGTTTAAAAATGTCATTTGTCCGTCAAGTGGGTCCCCCATGTGCGGTTAAGGGCAAGACACGGTTAGGGTTTTTTTTATGTGGTCCCCTTTGGTAGAATATTTTTGGAACCATTAATTGCATGTGGTCCCCTGTTGTTATTTTAAGTTGATATGTGTAGTGATTACAAAAAAAGCCCCAATTTGTTAGCAATGCAGCCATTTAAAATAATCGAGTATGTTACTTTTATGACAGTGTCTAATATTGATAAAAATTGATTAGTTGTATGATATTGTAAATTAATATGATGGTAGTGTAAAAAATGATTATGTTCTATTTTATATGCAGATGGATGAGTATATAGTCATGAGATATCATCATGGGGGTGTGTTGGTTAGGAATGATGAAGGGAAGCTGAATTATGTGAATGAGAGAGTGGATGATTTACCAGAAATGGATGGAGACTATGTAAACCTTCGTGACCTTGAAGCTCTGCTCAAGGGGTATGGTTACCACAAATGTAAGGGACCAGCTACAAGCAAGAGAGGGAGGATAGCAGCAGCACCTTCACATGCAGTTAATGTCAACATAGCAGCTCCACATGAAAAGGAGATCCCTCTGAGTCAAGGAGGACCTTCAAGGCAGTCCCAGGCACCTGAGGAAGCCATTAGGGGCAACAGCCCACCACCTACAGCCACACCACCAGCAGAACAATTGTCAACTGAAATTGTCAATGCAACAAGCAGTGGCACAAGGAGCAGGCTTATGGCATTCATGGCCACACCTGGGTTTAGGCCACCAAGACCAGCTTGAATGATTGTTGGATACAGTTTTTTTGTATAGGGTTCACTTTTTTGTTGTATAGGCAACAATGTTCATGACTGTAATTTTTGGTACCCCCATTTTTTTGTATTTAAGACATTTAACTGAAGTATATGCTTTTTTTTTAATCACAATATGTCTCTATCTGGGAGTATTTTGAAGCAAAAAAAAAAAAAACAGGGGAATAGTTTGAAGGATGGTTTAGAATGGTTTATGTGAACCGTAACTTCTGGCAGGCCTTTAATTATGATGGAAGAGTTTTGAATTGTAACTGACTACAAGTTCCATTATGAATGACTACAAGTTCCTTTTTTATATCAGTTTTTTCTCTTTGCTGCGATCTGTATCTGTATGGTGATTTTTGAATTTGTGTATGAGTCTTTTTGATTCTGGCTACAATGCAGGTGGTCCATGTTTGGGTTTTGGTCGTTGCTGTTTGGACACAATTCAATGCAATATGTTCATGTCCAATTTTTGCTGCATTATGCTCTGTACTGTCTGATATCTTTATTGACTACAAGTTTCTTTTGCTGCATTTTTTACTACAAGTTCCTTTGCTGAATTCAATTCTATACTGTCATTTGCTGCAATCTGGCTTATGCTGCAATCCAATGTGTCATGGATTAAAATGCAGGTTTTAAAATGCAGCTTTTTAGTTGCAGCTTGTGTCCAATTTAGTCTAAACAGGTCATGTACAAATTTTAACTGTCAGGGACCAAAACGTGCCCCGGTAGCATTTTTCAAGGACCTATTTGGCCCTTGATACATAATTCCAGGGACTAAGTAGGGGTCTAGTTTAAATCATTAGGTTCCAATATCCAGTTCTCAAATTCCTATTTGCAGCAACAAATTTGACATTTACTGTATTGAATCATGAAGTTAGCATTATACATATAAACACATTTTATACCCCAAATAACAGAACTACATTGCATCTTCTCAACTTTATTCATCACAGTTGTCAGCAAGTCATTCAATTTCATTGAAGAAAAACTACATTTCGTACATAACATTTCATTGTTACAACACTTGCAATCATCACAGCATTCTTTCCTGCACATTCATACTCAGTTCTTGCTCACCAACATTTTGCACCTTCGACCTCCATTCCGTCAGGTTGTTCTACACCCAAAAGACGTAGTCCCACTTCATCCCCCCAAGCCAGATGACATACCCATCTTCTTCTACGCACCAGAAAATAGCCAGTAAACACCTTCTACTTGACATTATTTTCAATCTTCAACAAATTATGTTTTGGGGGTTTTTTTATTCTTAGGTTGATTTAGGGTTTCTAATTTGACAGGGACTATATTGGGTCACTCACCCTTTCGTGCAACAGTCACATGTCCAAACATCCAACTAGACACAAGGGACATATCTAAACGACGTCGTTTTCTCTCCACGTGGCCAGGACGTTAGTGACTCAGCCACTTAACGTTCCAGCTGGCGTCCGTCAAGTGGGACGTCACATTGGATTTAACAGAAGGATAAACGTGTCCCTTTTTTTCAAAAATCAGACACTGAAATGTGACTTTTTTAAACCGAGAGACTAAAAAGGGTATTTACTCAAAAAATAAATACCAAAGAATCAGTGGAATAATTATTTGTGAGATTTTTTTCAAAATACCCATACCAAATATGGTCATTAAATATTTTTCACATCATTTTTCCATCATTTCATACCAAATATCCATACCAAACACCCCAAAGAAAAAAAATGAGTTTCTCGGAGAATTTTTTTTCTACTAATAAAATATCAAATTGTGCGCAACAAACTTTTTTTTTTTTTTTGGTGGGACTCTCATATTTTGTATTTATAGTAGGAGAAAGAACTCAATTACTATATATGAGTATTTATTATAATTTCAACCGTTAATCTTTTAATTAACCATTATAAGTCTCTCTATATTTTTTAAAGTTTACCCTTACTTTAAAGAGTAAAATCCTAAGACGCTTTCTTCCAATAAAATCCGAACCCATCATTTACTTAATAATAATAAAAAAATCAGCTTCGGCAACTAAGCAATCATAGATGCCGTATTACTCACAAGTTCTGGTTGGTTCAGGAAAAATTAATAATTATTATTTGTTTATTTTTTTGAAAAGAAATTTTCATAATCCAGTCAGTGCCCTATAAAAGCCCTTGTGCTTTGAAGTGAATTTCACAATAGTTTTTCATTCATTAATCTTCCCCCAAGAACAACAGAAACAAATGGAACCTTTGCAAAATGGCCTAAACCTATTCGTCAGCAACAAACCTTCTGAGTTGCCTCACTCGAACGGGTCAATTCACCTTAACTCGGTATCTGAAACTAAGGATTTCAGCGACATGGATCCTTCTCGAGCTTTTGTTAACAAGGTCAAGCGTCTGATTGTAAAGGTACTGCTTTTTCTCCCCTTTTACTAAAGGCGAAACTTTTGCCCAAGGCTTTCTAGCGTGTTCTGTAGTTTTTTTTTATTCCCTGTTGTCTTCAAAAAAAAAAAAAGGCGAAACTTTTTCTTCCCTTTTAGTAAAGAAGAAAAAAGAAGCTTTTTTTTGTTTTTTTTTAAAATATTTATATAAGAATTGCCAGTTTCTTCAACAACCAACATGCCATCGTCTTTGTAGCTTTGCGGTTTCATATAGCAGATGCATATTGTAATTTTGTTTTATTTTATTTTTCTATAATATATATATATATTTTTAATTTCGTGTTGTTGTCTCATATTTTGCATATGGATAAAAATCTGCAAAAATTTTAGCCGCACTAAAGCTTTTGAGAAAAAGGGTTTTTTATGTATTACTTTTTTTCAAAAAAAAAAAAATATTTTTTAAAAGGTAAAATTAATTTGTGTTTAAATGTATGATAAAAAAATTACTTTTATATAAACAAATTGTTTGGATCTTAAAATAAAAAAGAATTTTTTATATATAAAATTATTAAAATGGATATTTAATTTTTTTTAACATAATATTTGGGGTTTATGCAAATGTGAAATTTAGAGGATGTGATTTGAGACCGATCAACGTATTAAACCCTTTTGGTTATTATTATTTGATGAGATTTTAACGTTGGAATTTGACATCTTGTTAAATGATCAAGTCAAATTCCTTCTATCTTTTGGAGTTATCTATTTTTTATTTATTTTTTGTATAATAGTGGCAATGCTGTTTAAATTTATAACTTCATGCAAATTATCCAAAATCTTCATCACTAGATCAATTTTAATGGTTTCGGAATTATCTATTTTAAGTATGAAGTTTTGATATGATATTTTCAATAGTTGTTTTGAGGCAAAACAACACAATTAATGCATATTTGAAAATAAATCATCTAATGTAGATATCAAATTATCTTTTGAAATAATGCAATCAGGTATGCATGAGAGAAATGTGTAATTATTTGTGCATATGTGATGTGCAACTGCCACATGATGCAACCAGGTGAGTTGCACACACCCCATATACAACTAGTTTCGAAATATTTTGATCTAGAAAAATGGTCATTTGATCATATTATTTGATTACAATTACTCGTTTAAAAGTCATACACTTTTTTTTTTCTCTTATATCATTATTAATGAATGATTGTAATCAAATAACATAATCACTTTTCTATCTGAGTGGATCTAAATCCAGTTTCGAACAACACTCGTCCACATCTCATAGGATCGTGCCATGATCCTGATCATCTTTTTCAAATTTAAGTATAAATAATATTTTTGTTCATTCCCTCAACATAAATATTAATTAGCGTCACAAATAATTATTTATTTAAATAATAATTAATACAATATGAATTTTTATAAATTTAAAATTGTTAATTTTTCTTTATTAATTATAATTTCATAATAATTTTTTATGAAAAAATAATTAACACAATAAATAATCTCAAATAAAAGTATTATTTTTAGTTCGGTTAGGAGTATTGAAGTCACTCAGGAGTGTTTGGTACAAAGATTTTTTTTAGATTCTCGTGAATGTGACATTGGAAATCTTATTTATTCACATTTGATATAAAGATTGTAAAAAAAAAATTCTTTGTGAATATGGTTTTCCTAGAATTCTGATCGGTGAACACTTTTTAAGGCAAGATTCCATCCAAGAATACCACAAGGGGATGGTATTTGGGATTCTCCAGAGGTGGAAAAATATTTTAGCCTCCGCGCTACTAGCACGGTTATAATGTCCTTAGCGGCAAATAATATTTTCTTCTCATGCCATTAGCGCGGTGATGGTGCCACTAGCGCCAAGTCTTCGAGCAATATTTTCTTCCTCCGCCAATAGCTCGATGACGTCACCATTAGCACTAGCAGTGCAATTTTTAAAATCATCCTACATTCCCAGTAATATTTGACAATCAACCAAACACAAAATCAAGAAACTTGAGCCAACATTCTTGATAATATTTTGGCCTACCAACTTTTTGATCACATTCACGAAAAATTCATTTTTTCAACCTATTCCTGATAATCATAATTTTCAAGCATAAAAAAAAAATTCCTTTACGAAACGCCACCTTAGGTTCTTTGATGCTAAAACTTCCAAGAATATATATATTAAGGGATATGATATTATGCATTCTTTTTTTATGTTTATACTCTTTATACTATTAAATTAGAATCTCAAAAGAAGAGTGAAATGATAAAAGTCAAAAATTCTGATCTAACATTATTGGAAAAGAGTAAATAGACTATGCATAAAAAAAAAAGATAGGTATTATACTTTAGAAAAAATTGTGTATCATTTTAAAAGAGGTAAAATTGTGTCATTTTAAGTGAGAGAAAGAGATGAACAAAGGAGGAGAGAGTGGACAGAGAAAAATAAAGATGTGGGTTTCATCTTTTTGTGAGAGTAAAAAGATATAAGTTGTGTCATTTAAAATGACAAACCATTTTTCTTTTATTTTATCCCAATAAATTAGATACTTATTTAACTCAAACTTCATTAAGTTTAACACAATGGTAAAACAAAAGAATTACGGGGTGTTTGGTACGCGGGATTCTTCAAGAATCGGGGAAACTGAATTTTTCTAAATTTTAAATTTACGGATATTATCATAAACTGAATGTAAAAATCATATTTTTGAAAATTGAGATTTCGGCTAAAAAAAAAAATTCTCCTGGATGTATTGGTTTTAATTATCAATTAAAAAAATTAAACGGTATTAAAAAAAATTGAAAAAAATTCCAAAGTAATGGGAAATTGGTCGAGTAGAAAAGTGACGACACAATAGCATCCGTGATTCATAGGACCCCGAAAGGCCAAAGCCTAGTTTTACACGTGGTAGGTACGCCGCGTCTCTGAAGTCTGCTACTTATGTATCCTCTTCGCATTTAAACTAAACACATTCTTCGTTATAGCCGCTAGCTCACTCGCTCTCACTCACTCACCGAGTCATCTAACTGGTTTATCTCGACTCGGTCCTCTTCGTTTGCATTGCATTGACTCAATGGATCCAACTCGAGCTTTCGTGAAGTCTGTAAAGCGTGTAATCGTCAAGGTCTCGCTTTATTAATAATATTATTATTTTTATTTTTAATTATTTATTTATTATTATTATTATTATTGTTATTAACAATGTACATTGTTAAATCTGAAAACGAAGAAACAAAGATGTTGTAATGTATTTCACTAGTTGAAAGATATGTGTTCGGTTTTTATTCTTTATATTTTCATGATGTTTTAATGTTGTGTCAATTGCCATGTATAGGATTCTTTTTCTTTGTTGCTGGAATTGTATTTTTTGATGTAATGTAAAAATGGAAAAGGGTAGTGAGATCTCTATCTAGAGGAGATTTTAATGCTGTATTAAGCTCTAATTAATTGCACTTGATTTTTAATTCGTTTTGCTTTAACTTTTGATTTACCATTGATTTTTTTTTGTGTGCGTTATTTACTTGTTTTGTTTTAGTTTCTCATTGGTTATATTATTATATTCCTCATATTGAGTAATGTGTACTTTTTTCCCCCTAGTTCTGCAATTAACACATTTATTTCTTGAATCATCTTTATTGAAGGTTGGTACAGCTGTTGTTACTCGAAGTGATGGAAGATTAGCACTTGGAAGACTTGGAGCTCTCTGTGAACAGGTACAATATATATATATATATAGATAAAATCATTTCTATAGCCGCTTTACTTACAACAATGACATGTGTATGGTTATGATTCCCCATAGTTAATGCTTTTATCTTTTGTATGGTTATGATTTCCCGCATTTAATGCTTTCACGTATATATATGGCAAATGTTCGACTGCTGCACCAGCAGCTGCAGAAATATAAACCCTATATATATATATGAAGTTGCAAATCCATGTTGAAAATTGTCACTGAAAATTGATATATCTTTGATATTCCTTACTGTTCATGTATTTGTGTGTGTGTTTTCTTGTCACTGAAAATTGTCTTTCAAACGAAACTGTTGCAGCTTAAAGAACTAAACACTCAAGGGTATGAAGTTATATTGGTGACTTCAGGTGCTGTTGGTGTTGGCCGGCAAAGACTTAGATATCGCAGATTGGCCAATAGCAGGTTCATATAAATTCTCTTTTGCTATGGTGACTCTGTATCTTTTCCAATTCCATGATTCTCCAATTAATAATGGGTTTCATACTTTCATTACTTTGATTTGGAAAAAATTCATAAAAGCTTCAGTTGTAGGTGATGCTCAAAAAAAATAAGAGTTTTTCATGCAATATAAAAGAAATGAAACAAAAATCTGTCTTAAACATAACTGAAAGTACTTAAATTTTTTATCCCCTTCTCCTAGCATGCTTCCCTTTCAGATTACACCAATATAGGGGTTCATGCAAACTTCTTCAATTTTCTATTAATTTGAGGTGGAGTTTAAAGAGATAAAGGGCGATAATAATGAGCTTTAAATGAATTGTTGTCATGCAGTTTTTCTGATCTTCAAAAGCCACAAGGTGAGCTTGATGGAAAAGCGTGTGCTGCTGTTGGGCAGAGTAGTCTCATGGCTCTCTATGATACTATGTTTAGCCAGGTTGACACCAAACTAAGTTTGTTATCAATTATGCTCCCAATCCAATATACTTGTTTTTTTACCCCTTAATGCATTAGCAGGTGCTTTTATGTTTTCTCCATATTGATACTGATAAGAAATTTTCCTGGTGCAGCTTGATGTGACTTCTTCCCAACTTCTTGTGAATGATGGATTCTTTAGGGATGTAGGTTTCAGAAAACAACTGTCGGACACAGTGAACTCATTACTAGATTTAAGGGTTATCCCCATTTTCAATGAAAATGATGCTGTTAGTACCAGGAAGGCACCATATGAGGTA
Organism: Gastrolobium bilobum; assembly: GCF_033153095.1. NCBI lineage: Eukaryota > Viridiplantae > Streptophyta > Magnoliopsida > Fabales > Fabaceae > Gastrolobium > Gastrolobium bilobum. The sequence goes on along the minus strand of NW_026896246.1, from coordinate 23,730 downwards.
TGCTAATTTTTCTTGCCACTATTTCATTTAAAATTATCTCTATTTTTTTAGTTTTAAAATGTTTAATTTTGCTTTTGATAACTGTCTTTCCTTAGTTTATTGTCAGAGTATAGTCAAACTGCCTAAGTCAAAACTGTTTATGTTACATCAACAATATGTTTGATTTTATTGGCTTTGTGATATGTACACTAACAAAAACAAAACATAGGCTACATATGGTTCTTTCTAATAATTAATAACCTTTAATTGTAAGCACTGCCTGCAGGATTCTTCTGGTATTTTCTGGGACAATGACAGTTTGGCTGGTCTATTAGCTCTTGAACTGAAAGCTGACCTCCTTGTTTTATTGAGTGATGTTGAGGGCCTTTATAGTGGTCCTCCAAGTGACCCTAACTCAAAGTTAATTCATACATATGTAAAAGAGAAACATCAAGCAGAAATCACTTTTGGAGACAAGTCAAGATTGGGAAGAGGGGGTATGACTGCTAAAGTTAATGCTGCTGTTTGTGCTGCTTATGCTGGCATCCCTGTGATTATAACTAGGTACCTAACATTTTGTGCTGTGTTTTTATTTATATAGCAAAATTCTTGCACTGAAGATAACTATTTTTCGTGTTTCACTTTGATACCATAGAGAAATGGTTTGTAATTAATTCGTTTTTGGTTTGACCACTGATGGAGTCACCTACTCATTCTGAATTGTAAAATTGTGGACAGAGGATCAGGAAAAAAAAGAGAGGAATAAATGAGATTCTCTTATGAACTGGTTTGCAAAGGATTATTCCTTTTCCTTTTTGAAGCTGTGTTAAAAACTTGGTAGGGATAGCTTTGCCACCCTTGTGGTATTGCTCATCTAGATCAGATTAGTTGATTAGTCGATGAAATGGTAAAAAATCTCAAAAAAAAAATAAAAAAAATCATCAATGGCAAAGGAAAATAAATGCCCCCTTTTTTAATACTACATCTAAAGCAGTTCATAGATGTCAGTTGAGCTGGCAATGGTATTTACTTAAGTGTCAATTATGTTGAAAATAGTTCAACTGATGAAAAAAGATTCTGATTTCTGTTGTGAGCAATAATTTGCATGTATTGCATAATTTCAAGTATGCATTTGAATTTTGCATTTTATTGACTTTGAAATGTATTTCAACCTCCTTTGAAGTGGCTATGCTACAAACAACATCATACGAGTGCTTCAAGGGGAAAAAATAGGTACTGTGTTTCATAAAGATGCTCATTTGTGGACCAACATAAAGGAAGTGAGTGCGCATGAAATGGCAGTTGCAGCACGTGATGGTTCTAGAAGACTTCAGGTAAGTTCAGTTACATAATTATGAGTGCTATAGGCCTGCTTTACTTACATCGATATAAAATTAAGTGGTGATTTACTTTGTAATATTTTTTTGTTATTCCCAAGACAATGAACTGAAGTAGGGTAGTAGTCATTGGAATTATATTGTTGTTTTCGGTTTCAGGTCTTAAAATCTGAAGAAAGGAGGAAAATATTGTTAGCAATGGCTGATGCACTGGAGAAAAATGAGAATATGATAAGGCTTGAGAATCAGGCTGATGTTGCTGATGCTGAGGAAGCTGGATATGAAAAATCTCTGATATCACGTTTAACCCTAAAACCTGAGAAGGCAAGAACTTTAATTGGTTTCATACTGGAGTTAAATATTGAAGGATAGCATACCCAACTTTCTGTTGTTGTCATTGTGTAACTCTGATTTCTCACGCTCTAAAGCATGGTTCTGTGAGCATGTTTTTGTATGACCTTGATTTTTGTACTTTACAGATCTCTAGTCTTGCAAAGTCTGTACGCATGCTGGCAGATATGGAAGAACCAGTTGGTCAGATTTTAAAGAGAACTGAGGTCAAAACCCCTTTTATTTTATTTGAAGGAGGATATCTTATCCTCCTAACTATTTGTATTCATTTTCTTCTTTTTTCTTGTCTTAATGAATTTCTTATTTCATGAAAAAAGAAAAAAACTCATGAGTAACTTGAAATTGGTGATGTGATATTGTAATATTCAACATTTTCCTGTTTTAACATGTTTAAAGTATGTAATATGTTTCCAGAATTTGGTAATATAACAAATTCTGGAGTGGATTTTGTGACTTGTATTCATTAATTTTGATCTAAAAGAAAGTTATAGCCACTCATTGCTTTGATCCAAATATGAATAATGTTATTAAACTATACATTGTACTGTTCACCACATTTTGACAGTTCTGATTGCTGCTCTCTGTGTTCAGCTAGTAGATAAACTCATCCTGGAGAAAATATCTTGTCCTCTGGGTGTTGTCCTGGTTATATTTGAGTCTCGACCCGATGCCCTTGTTCAGGTTAATTTAACATTTCCTATTCCTTCTTATCCATCTTCAATAAACTGCTGAGAAATACAAAGATATGAGCATGATTACAAGTTATCCATCTAGTATTCTAGTTTAAGTCGATTGTGTTTCACCATATCATCAAATTTGAATCTATCCTTTTAGTTTATGCAATCTTCTGACTCTACTTTTACAGATGAAGTACTTTGTTTGGATTTGTTTAGTTGTTTTGGATATTGATCTTTAAGTTGTTTGTTTAAATGGATTAATAGATAGCTGCATTGGCAATTCGAAGTGGGAATGGTTTACTGCTTAAAGGTGGAAAGGAAGCGCGACGATCAAATGCTGTCTTACACAAGGTTTGTCTATTTATTTTAGTTGAGGCTTCTGTTTTATATGATTAATCTATATCAGAATTCAGAATGGACTCTCGTTTCTTTGTCATCTTTAGTTATAATTTTACAAATATGTTTCCATCTTTCATTTTTCTTCTTTATTTTAGGTCATTACTTCAGTCATGCCAAAAACTGTCGGTGACAAACTAATTGGGCTTGTGACTTCAAGAGAAGAAATTCCAGATCTACTCAAGGTGGATATTACAAGTTAAAATCCTCTTCATTATTTTTTCTATGATGATTTTCCACTAATTATGCTCTGCCACAGCTTGATGATGTGATAGATCTTGTGGTCCCTAGAGGAAGTAATAAGCTTGTTTCTCAAATCAAGGATTCAACAAAAATTCCTGTTCTTGGTCATGCTGGTAATGTTCCACATAAATCTCCTATGTTTAGACTTTTTACTTCGAAATTAGGCCTTTTATTGAATTTGTTATTTTTGTTATGCAGATGGAATTTGTCATGTTTATGTTGACAAGTCTGCTGATATTGATATGGCAAAGCAGATTGTTAGAGATGCAAAGACTGATTATCCTGCAGCCTGCAACGCAATGGTAAATTAGCATTTACATCTTTTGCAATGCCCCTAGTAAAACATGTTCATCTACATCCTCCTCTCCTTTTGGGTTTTGCTGACTTGTTAGTATGCTGTGATGTGAATGGAATTTATGGACTGTGCTCATTAAAATATTTTCTGATATTCTTAGGAAACTCTTCTAGTACACAAGAATCTGTCAAGTAATGGTGGACTTGATCAGCTTGTCCTTGAACTCCAACGTGAAGGTTTGAGATTACTTACAAAGGGATTTATAATGAAGATATTTCGTTTTTATTTTTGCTTTCATTATAACCCCCTTTTATGAGATTGGAAGAGTTTTGATATATTACTTTTATGATATTTATTTTGTTGTAGTGCATTCAAGATAATCATTCTGGTGGATTCTTGAAGTCATTATTCAGAAGAATAAAGAAAAAGGAGTTTTATCTGGAGACTAGTTTTCAAAGAAAAAAATTAATGAGTAATACATATTGTGGGCTTATTTATTAAGAGAAATAAAACACAGTTAGGTTATTCATATAGTAAAGGCAAGAATAAAAGTTGAACTGCTTTCATAAAAAATAATTGAAGATGATTTGTTTGTTCTGAGGCAATTAGTTTTAGAGTTTAAGAAACTGAAATGTAATATCTTTTCTTAATGATTGGACATGTATGGTGCAAGCAATGTCCATCCTAATTGGCTTCAAAATTGAGAAAAATATGTATAAACAAAGATAAAATGGCTTGCAGGTGTTCAACTTTATGGTGGACCAAGAGCCAGTGCCTTTCTGAATATTGCTGAAACGAGCTCTTTTCATCATGAGTATAGCTCACTTGCTTGCACAGTTGAAATTGTAGAAGATGTATTTGCTGCCATTGACCACATAAATCATCATGGAAGGCATGTTGGTGTCCTCTGAATAAAATTTCATTTTCATTCTCTATATTATTAATATTAGTGTATCTAAAAGTCTTTCTTACTTTACTGTATCTGCAGTGCTCATACTGAATGCATTGTTACAGAGGACCGTGAAGTTGCTGAGACTTTTTTATCTCAAGTTGACAGGTATGTAATTTTTGTTGTTGTCAGTAACCTTGTTTAAACTCAACTACTCTATGAATTAGTCATGTTACTTAACTTGATATTGTTGATTGTGGAATATCTGAATTTTTGCATTATGCACAAACAGTGCTGCTGTATTACACAATGCAAGTACACGGTTTTGTGATGGAGCACGCTTTGGGCTTGGCGCAGAGGTAGTGTATCTTCCAGAAAGCATGTTGTTATTAGTAGCATAGATATTTTTTATTTTCTCATCTGTTCTTGGATCAATTAACAGGTTGGAATAAGTACAAGTCGAATTCATGCTCGAGGTCCTGTAGGAGTTGAGGGATTGTTGACAAACAGATGGTATGGAAATCTGCACACGTCTGTAGGCTTTTCTTTCAATGAAGAAAATAGATGTTCAACTGAACAAATATGCAATCATTGATTTTTTTCTGTTGTGTCTGTTCTATGCTTAATTTTATTTTTACTTCAACAATGTTATTTGCATATCATTTTTATCACACCATTCTTTATACCACTTCCTGGTTTGGGCAATAAACCATGACAAACACACACTATCTTTTTTTTCCACCTCAAATAAGGTGCAAGGAATGGTGTGAAAAAAAAAATATGGTGTGCAAGAAACATTTTCCTTGTTACTTTCTCAATCATGCATACTTGTGAAGAAGGCAAGCTTGGAACAGTGGTAAAGTTGCTCCTTTGTGAGAAAAAAGTCAAGGGGAAATAACTTTTTTGCAAATAAGCTAGCTGCAGGGGTAAAGTTGTATTCAAAGATTGCTCTCACCCAACTCTCGCTAGTTGAGATTTAATGAAGTGGTTTTTTTATTTTTTAATCATGCATACTTGTCTAGTTTATTTTCTTTGATGTCCTCCCATCTGTTCTTCATATCCAAGAAGTCCCTTTTTTAGTAATTTAGGCTATGAAATTTCGAGACCATGTATATTCGCTTATTTTTATTTATATTTTGTGGATATAATGCAGGATATTGAGAGGGAGTGGGCAAGTAGTAGATGGTGATCGAGGGGTCAATTATACTCACAAAGAACTGCCACTAAAAGCATAGCTTTTTATGCAGAAATTAGTTCGAGTTCATGCTAATATGCTCACCTTATCAAAGCCACAACTTTTTTCTGTTCAATTTTAATATACAGAAGGTTGCTGAGATGCTGGCTATGTATAATTGTTATCTATCATTTTCCCCTTTCAAGAGCCTTTTTCATACATGGAGCAAGTTCAAGGGGGAGAAAATAATCATATGAAGTGTTATTATTATTCCAGTATGCACTTTGTTGCTCTTTCATAAAATATCCCAAGATTGTAAAACAGCATAGCTGTGACAGTCATAAATGTATTTACTACATCCTTGTGAAGTTGAATAATATGGAGTTATTCTGAGAGTTATTATTTTAGAGAATCTACTTTGTTTTATGCAGAATCATGACCTTGATCTGGAAAGCAGTGGTGTCATTTAAGGATCTCAGCAATATCCATGTCTTTGTGTGAAAACCTTGTCTTTTGACTGAATTACACTATCGTAATTGAGCATTTTTTTTGTTTTGGTAAATTCGTAATTGAGCCTTTACATAGCTTCTATATATATTTGTTAGAGAAATATTATAATCCATTAAAAAACCTTCATCAAGCAAATTAAGCTTTAGGGTTTAATTGGTTCTTTACATGGTATCAGAGCTTCAGTGACCACGAGGTTACGAGTTCGATCTTCATCGCCCCTCTTCCTCTATTTTCTTTTATGGAATTTCTTAGTACAGGTAGGTTGAGTCTGATGCATCATTCATCCTTTAAATTCAATGGGCTCTAGTGTGAGAGGCGTATTAGAAAAATATTATAAATCATTAAAAAGCTCTCATCCAACGACTTAAGCTTTTGAGTTGAATTGATTTTTTACATATATCACTAAATATTTGTGTGCAGTTTCCTTATTTTTGCAATTATTCTGGTAGTCATTGACACAATGTTATGATGATAAAATTGTGGTAAGCAAGAACAGTCTGGATTGAACGGGAGAATGGAAATTATGTTTGGTCTTTCCTGAGAAAAGATAGAAAGTAGAAACATTTTACCAGAAACATAATAGCTGAAACAACTAAGCTTCATACGATAAATTTGTCGAAATACTAGGCAATTTGCCTGAACTAAGTATGGTGAATAAATGAGGATGAAAACATGTTTATCAACCATGCGAGCCAGAGGTAATGATGGTTGATAAAGGTTGTTCTCTTGAAGTGAATTTGCAAATAGAGATAAAGAGATGCCAATAGGGAGTGATGGCCAAAGAGACCAGGTGAAGTTGAAGAAGCACTTGAGGAGTGGAACGAGGTACTCCTTTATTTAAAGTAGTAAAAAGTATGATTCATGTGACGTTAACTATAAAGGAGGGGTAGAATAAATAATAGGGAAAAATGGCCAATTGCTTTAAAATCATTTATGCGCCTTGCTACGTAAGAATTAAAAAATCACAGGGGTATATGTGATAAAAAATATATTCTTTTGTAAACCACTGGAGTATGTGATAAAAAAAATTATAGAAGCATAGATGATTCTGAAGTAAATCACAGGTGTATTGATGAAATTTTCCCTAAATAATATTAGCTGTGTTGCTTTTTTTCATTTTTAGTATGTGATATATCGAGTATTATCTTAGGAGAGTACTATAAATTTTTTTAAATTTTTTTTCTGAAGAGCAAGCAAGCGAGTGTCACGTCTAATAGATGAAAGAAAAATCAGATAAAATCCCGAAAAAGAATGGGGCAGAGATCTTAGAGGGAGTATTTCAAACTCCAATTTTTAATTTAGACATCGTTGTAGTTAATATATTTATAACTCTTCACAACATTTGTCAAATTATATTTCATTTATTTTAATTTAGAGGAGGCATATCTAAGACAAAAGATTCTTATACCATTTAAGAAGGCTTTTTCACCTTTTTGCCCCTTATTAATTATTTAATAACTATTTTGTCCCTTATTGCAAATTATCTACCAATATGTCCCTCTTTTATCGATTAAATTGAATATTTAATCGATTAAATGGTCAGATGAAGATTTAATCGATTAAATCTTTAACTTAATCGATTAAATTTTCCTCTTTATCAGAAGAACAACCTTATGCATGAGAGATTTAATCGAATAAATAGGGAGATTTAATCGACTAAATCTTCAAGTCAACGATTTTTGCCTATTTTGACCATTTAATCGATTAAATTTTTGGCTTAATCGATAAAAGAGGGGCAGATTGGTAGATAATTCTGAATAAGGGACAAAATAATTATTAAATAATTAATGAGGGATAAAAGGATGAAAAAGCCATTTAAGAATTTTATATAGAATGTGTTTTTCATCGATTCAATCTATTAGGCTATTTGACCATTTAATCTTTAATTAAATAAAAAATAATTATTTTGTCCCTGTTCCAAAACTAAATACCCATCTACCCTAATTTAATTGATTATATTATGGGAAAAACTAATATTATGTTGTAGGAAAGTTCTTAGGTCATGTCATAGAGACAAGAGATTGTGAGGTCCACTATTTAAAAAAAAAAAAAAAAAAAAGTAAAAGAATTGATGGGCCCACTTTTATGTTTGTGTAGGAAGATGGCTTGTGTCATGTAAAAGGAAGAAAACGTTACCCTTATATTATATATGTAATCGATTAAGTGTCGAAAATTCATTTTAATCGATCAAGTGTCGAAATAGCGTCGAATGGAAGTAGTTCACGTTGGTGACGAAATGCCTGCTATCTCTCTGCACTTTGTCCAAACCTTTCATTTATTTTATTTGATTCCCCAAATCTGGCCAAGCAACATAACCAAACCGATCCCCACATCACCGGTCTTACACACCGCCAAGCTCACTGTTGATTTAATTATCATTGTTAAACCTCTTCAAAACATAGCCACCTATCACTTACAACCCACCATAGCCATCGTCTCACACAAAGCCACCGTCGAGCAAGCCACCCACCACCAGCGAATACATTTCAGCTAAACCCCAACCCACACGACCGAGACCCACCAAGAGTCACTAGATTTGGGGAATCAAATAAAATTTATAAAAAGCTTGGGTTTGAATCTAAGCAAATAAAACAAATAAAAATAATACAATAAGAAAAAAAATAAAAAGAGTAAATACTGTTTTTAGTCCCTGACAATATCCACGAAGTCCTTTTCAGTCTCTAGCAATAAAAAAGGGACAAATTGGTCCCTGAAATAACAAAAAAGAGGTCACGTTCATCCTTCCGTTAAATCTCACCTAACATGTTATCAAAAAAAAAAAAAAATCTCACCTAACAGCCCAACTAACGGTGCACAGTTAGCACGTTAATTTGCTGACGCGGCTTGGATGTGAGACACCGTGAAAGACGAGACGACGACGTTTTGGTCCCTATCAAAACCACGAGGCCATTTTGGTCCCTGTCAAAATACACGAGGACGTTTTTAGTCCCTGACAAAAAGCACAGGGCCCTTATTGGTCCATAACCAGAGAAAAATAGGCACATGACTTCATTGCTTTTCTATGCAATCCAATTTTGCAAAACAGAAGTGCATTACATCAGAAACAGGAGTGCAATCCATTTGTTCATCACAAAGTAATTAAACTAAATTTCATCACAAAGTAAAATACTCATTCTTGGCATTTTATTTCAATGAAGTTTGTGTTTCTAACTGAAGTTTCGACGTTATTAACGATTATTCATTTCTTTTTCAATGTTAATTAAGCTTCCCACTTTGTTAAAAGGGATTCTTGGCTCTTGCAAACAGCTTTTACGATCCCTAGAATACTATAAACTGCTTTAATTCTCTTAGTCTGTATAAGACATAGCGTTATGCGATTTACGAACAATATCTTCAGTAATGTAGCATTACAATTATACTATTTATTTTTCTATAAAAGATAATTGCATGATTGTTGATATTTAAATACAGAGAAAAATCAGAGAAGAAGTCAGGTAAATGATTGTTGATAATTGCAATGCATGGCAGTTGACTGGACTGCAGCAGTTGGTAGTTCTCAGCCACATGAAGGCAACTTGAGAGGAAGCAGCCCACCTCCATCAAATTCACAACAGGCAAATGAGCTGTTGAGTAATGAAACAATGAATGCAGCAACCAGTGGCACACGAAGCAGATTATTGGCCTTCATGAGCACACCTGATTTTAGGCCACCAAGGCCTGCCTCAAGAAAATGACCTGCTGCTGTATATGACCTGAGAGTAGTGCATGAGCCAACTGAGAAGGGTTTATTATTATGTGACTGACTTTTTTTGAAAATTCTGGCCATTATGTATTTGGAGGCCTTATTATGTCAATATTTTTTTTTTTTCTTTTTTGTAAATTCTGGCTATATTGTATTAGAAGTCTTTCTTTTAATTCCTACAGTTGGCTTTATTTTGTAATGCATTATTGTACATCCATGTCTTCAAATATAATGATACTCAAATCATGTTCCAGCTATTATGTTTCACAGGGTTGATGAATGTTTAAGTTTACCATTTTTGATGTTTTTTTAACTAATATACGTAGTTGTAGTTCTTGTACATCCATGTCTTCTGGTTTAACAAATTGGACTGCATACAAATCCAATTTAATGTCATGTTCTTGTTTTGCAAAATTGGATTGCACTCCTGTTTCTGATGTAATGCACTTCTGTTTTGCAAAATTGGACTGCATAGAAAAGCGACGAAGTCATGTGTCTATTTTTCTCTGGTTAGGGACCAATAAGGGCCCCGTACTTTTTGTTAGGGACTAAAAATGTCCTTGTGCATTTTGACAGGGACCAAAATGGCCCTTGTGGTTTTGACAGGGACCAAAACGTCGTCGTTTCGTCTTCCACGGTGTCCCACATCCAAGCCGCGTCAGCAAACTAACGTGCCAACTGTGCACCGTTAGTTGGGCCGTTAGATGGGAGTTAACAGAAGGATGAACGTGGCCTCTTTTTTGTTATTTCAGGGACCAATTTGTCCCTTTTTTTATTGCTAGGGACTAAAAAGGGCTTCATGGATATTGCCAGGGACTAAAAATGATATTTACTCAAACAAAAAATAGTTGAGAAGCTCGGCTTCCAAGTCTCTACATCTTCTCCCTTCTCAGTGTTTAAAAGCTTACTATTTCTTTCTTACCAAAACCTTATGCCCAGTAGTTTCAAACTTTGTCTTTGAGTACACACGAAGTTGTTCAAACACAAAAGAGCTTAATTTGTGTCTTTTCTTACAAATACTAGAGATCGAGGTTGAAAAAGAAGATTTGGGTTTGAGTGCCTCTTTGCAATTTTTTTTTTAAGCTAGAAGCTACTTATAAGTAGAAGTTAGGCCAAATAGGTTTTGAAAAAAGTTCTTATAATGAAAAAATCTTTTATTATAATGAAGAAAAAAGTTAAAAGCTAAAAGCTCCTATAAGGAGCTAAAAGCTCTTTTTTTAAGCTCTTATAAGCTTTTCTTGAATTGTGTACTTTTGTTTTAAATGAAGAGCTATAAAGATAGATAGAAAGAGAGTTTTTTTGAAATATGTGTTTTTAAGTAACTTTTAAGTTAAAAAATTTATGTAATCACCAAACAGCTTTTGACTATTTTTTCTTTAAGCTCTTCATATGTTGATTCATATGCCCAAACCATCAACATATGAATCCTCCTCTTTTCTACTTTTTTCTCCTATCCTTCAGTTTGTAATCCTCAAAAACCCTCTGCATATCTGAAGTATAATTTTTGAAACTTAATCGATTAAAATGAATTTTCGACACTTAATCGATTACATATATCATGTAATCAATTAAACTAGGGCAGATGAGATTATAGTTTTGGGACGGGGACAAAATGGTTATTTTTTATTTAATTAAGGATAAAAGGGTCAAATAGTCGAATCTATTACCTTAATTGTTTGTTTCAAATTTAATAAAAATTGAACAACAATAAAAATAAAATGCCATCTTTAGACTCAAACTGAAGCTTCAACAGTGGCATTGCTTAATATAATTGCTCTCTTAGTTATTCCCAAAAAGTAATTCATCAACTAATGGGTTACTACTTACTATTATTCTTCATCACAACTTCAAGTGAAAAATACTTGTCTAATTGTTGGCCATGATAAGCCTCTGTTAACAACATGCACATATATTTATAGGGAAATACTTTTCTTATGTTGTAGGTAAGTAATTACTTTATGTTATAAAGATAAAATTACAAGTGGGACCCACAGGTAAGAGGAGAGAGAGAAAAGAGTAGTGGAACCCAATCCTTTTTTGTGTGTGTAGAAAAGTTGTTTATCTTATATAAAATGAAATAAACATAACTCATATTTATATGACTCGAAACAACAATAGGTCATATCACAATATCATATAATAAACCTTGAAGTCACTGTTAAGTTGTAACAACTTAAATTGGGGGCTTATAGCATATAACATAATCTTGTTCTCCCTGCTTTGACATGATTCATTCAAACAACAAAAATATTATCCACATTTCCCTTTCATACACAACACTTACAGTCTTTGAGCTTTTGCATAACCTTCTAGGTTCTTGATTGACTATTAACACACTTCAAGGAAGTTCAACTAGATGATGGATTTTGACATGTTTATATGTCTCACAATCTATTGTAACTCATATGATGAAAAACTGAAACCCAATCTTCCATCATTTGTGGACTTCAACTCAAGCTTCTGAAAAGGGCTGCATAGTGTCCATGAGTTTTATGTCAAAAACTTTCTAAATATGTAAAAGAATGAATGGTAATGAAAAAAAGCAGAATGATCTGACAAGCACATATAAATGACTCATAAATATACTGAATAAAAGAATTGGAAATGGAAAAGGAGAATACCTGCTATTGGGATCATAATAGAACCCACTGATAGAGCCATCACTGCAAGAGAAACAAACATAGTAAAACCCAGCTATAGTTAACCCACAGTCAGTTCCAACATTCACAAAGTACTGCTCCTTCCATCTCTGCAACAAAGAAGTTAAATCAATTGTCAAAGTTCTAATTTCAGATACAATAAATTCTTTCAACATTTTCATTTTCTATTAGTGAAAATCAATTTACCATGAATATGTAAGGATAGTTGCTTAGATCCAAGGACTTGCCACCATCAACTTCCACTTGGCCCTGGAAATCTGAAGCGCATTAGAAATGGTTCATATGATGCATCTTGCACAAGACAGCAAAGTCTAGGTCATTACCGATAGGCGAGAAAAGGATGGAAACTTAGTCCAGTGCCTTATATCATCATCTGGTCTGTAAAAACAGAAACAAACAAACAAAAGTTTATCAAAGCATAAAGAGCATATCTGCCGGTAGATACAAAGCAATTTAGTGGTATTCCCACTAGTATGTCGGGCATCATAAGTATTTATACAAATTAAGCTCCATAATTGATTTAAGAGTTATTGCATAAAAACATACGTTGCCTCCCATTTGCCAGTGAAGAATGTATAATTCTTGCTATCAACAATCTCCCCTTCCCAAAATGTTACTACCTGATATAAATCATTAAAGACAATGTGAATAACATGGTGATTTTTCTTTCATTCTGAAAACCTCCAAGCACATATACAACCAGGGCATATGAGGCAAAAACTCTCAGAAAACTTTGTGATTTATGTCCAACAATATACTTGTTCTACATGACAACAACATTCAAGGGTATTTTGAAGCAGGAAAAGTATAAATCTATTGTAGTTTCAATTTAAATTGCATCACTGAACATGTTATACCCGGTAACGAAACAAAATATGTTATTTCCACTAAAGGGATAAAAGAATAGAAACTGATTTCTGGCAGGATCTTATTGGTCACTGCAGCAATATAAAATGAGAATAGTGATTATTAACTAAGCAAATTAATAAGAAAATAATTACTGTGTAAAATAGCTATGACAAGTTCTAGCATACAGTGGGTTAATAACAATCTAAAAATTCAAAAGGTCACTTAGCTACTTCAGTACTTAACAAAAACCACTGTATGTCACCAATGGAAGAACAAACGTCATAATTGCATGTATATGAACAGTTTATTAGATACATAAAAGGATAGATTATTATGATAACAAATTTACTACAGATTGATGCTGTCCTAAATCTTCAGTTTCCAATTCGTGACAATCAGTAATTAACACAACAAAGAGTTCAAATTAAACTAGAACAAAAGTCATAAACATGTTGCTTTTTTGTTTCTTTTTCAGATAGATGAACAATAAAGAAATTGCTTACCGGAGTGTCTGCCATAGGAACATTAAGAGCTTCCATGGTGCCACATAGATACCCATGCTCAAGGTCACATCCTTGTATACGGACATTCACTCTCCACGCTTCATCCTTTTGTAGGCTCGAAACATTCTGGGTGCCAGAAAAGGCCTGTAAATATAAACACCATGAGTACATACTGGAACTTTGAACTTATAACAGAACATACTGGCTGGAAGACAAAAGATGTGAAATCTAATTAAGTAGTTTAAAAGTTGAAGTTGTTTACTCCAGGATTATGAAGTATGGGTATGGCAACCAGCAAGGCATACATGTACTGGATATGTATATAGTACAGGTATGTGCACAGTACACCCATGTATGTACCCAGAATAGCTGGGTTATTTTATTTTGGCTTTTTCTCAAATTCTGGATACAGCTAGGGTACCAGCCATTACTGTTTGCCTCCAAGCTGAAACATCTCGAAAATTCACCAAAAGCTGTGTTTGGCCATGTTTCCAAAATCAGAGTATCAGCTCCGTAATTCTATTTGAATATTGAAATAAAAAAGTCTCCCCTCACCCATGGTGCTGGGTTACAGACCACAACCATTCAATCATTACCCTGTCCAGTCAGCTGTAAAATGTTTATTGTATTGGTTTGGGATTCATCAATAAATTTATTTTATTTTATTATATTTCTGCAAAAAGGTTGAGGGCGAGCCTTGGAGTAGCAGCAAGATTGCTCCTTATGACCCAAAGGTCAGGGGTTCAAATCTGAAAAACAACCTCTTTGCAAAAATGCAAGGGTGAGGCTATGTACAATCCTCATCCTTACCCTCGCAAGTCGGGAAGTCTTATGCACAGAAGTTTGACCTTTGCCCTTTATTTCTGCAAAAAGGTTGATGAAGTATTACATTACTGAACATGTTTTTATCTTTTATATTTCTTGAGTTTTATGAAAATTTGAGTTTGAATATTATTATGTTAATGAATGAAATTTAATACTTTTTTTATTTATATACACACTCCTCTGCGCGTATCTTAATTTTTTTTTAAAAATTCCATACTCCATATCCATACGCATACCAGTATGGGTACCGTACCTGTATCTATGCAACCTAGCTCTAAGACAACATTTCTATACACTATCCATTAAAATGACCAGATAGTAGTAGCTTCTCTCCCATCTACCCATCCCAAGTTCTCGAGTACAAACAGAGGAAAAAAGAAATAAAACTTCAGCAGTACTTCTAAATTATGATTTCATCAGAACCTGTTGACAATAGCTGTTAAAGGACCACTGTAAATAATAAGAGGCATCAATACAAGTCCAATAGAACAAATTAAGTTTGTAGTTATTGTTAGAGAATAATATAAACCATTAAAAAGGCCTTCACCCAACACCTTAATGTTTTGGGTTGATTTGGTTCTTTACATGGTATCAGAGCCTTGGTGTCCCGGGTTCGATCCTCGCCCCCCCCAATTTTCTTTGTGGAATTTCTTAGCACAGGTAGACTGGGTCTGATGCATCATCCACCTTTCAAGCTCAATGGGCTCTCTTGTAAGTGGGCATGTTAAAGATATATAAAATCATTAATGTAGCCTCACCCAAAAGTTTAAACTTTTGGGTTGAATTGGTTCTTTACAGTTATTATAGCCAAAGGACTTGAAAGTATTGTTTTAAGACTCACTGATATGCACAATTTACCCTTATTCACTAGATAACTGATTTTCATCGCATTTAGAATTAAGAAACTTTTATGTAATACATTAGTATGGAAGATATAATCCCTATGTCGTTCTGTTTAAGCCAAACTTTACATAGCAGTCCTACACCAGGATAAAAGAGGACGGCAGTGCTAGGCAATCAGCAGCCAACCAAAACCTTGGTGAATCCTCTATGACATTGATCAATGATTAGCCAACCCATCTAGTTGTATAAGAATTAGTTGCTGTCGTTGTTGTTGTATCACAAACACAATACATATCATAACCTAGCTAATTAGCTAATTTTGAGACTTCAAGCGGGTGTGCTTAATTAATTGCTATTAAACAACATGGAACTGGAATCCTTTCAATGCTGACCTCCTACTCAGAAATTGACTACATAAAAACATTTCATATCACATACTCTATCTCTCAGTCCTTTGAAAGGTATTAAGGGAGGAAATAGAAGAAAACTACTGCTCACTGAACAAAGATGAAGTGAAAATGGGCATATTATAGGTAAGTAAAGTCATTTCACTCCAATCGACCCTCTCACTTCCTTTTCTCACCTATTCCTGTCAGGATCTCAGTTTCTTGAGATGAATTTATATGTTCAAGTAAAGAATCATAAACTCACTATACTATGTGATAGAAGTTTAAGTAATTTCCGTTCCCACAAATAGCTGACAATTCATCATCCTTACAATAGGTGACAATCATAACAGATACAAAAATCTACTACTGCCATTAAGATCTGATATTTGCTCAATCATATTTACCCAATGAATGTCAGCATCAGGTACCCACATATATTCCCATCATCAAAGGCTAGTCCTGTTTGCTAATTTGAAACCAATTATCACTTTGATCAAACCCAGAATGACTATTTGCACCAAAATACTATACAAAGCATACATTTTTCAGGGCATCTTAAAGAAGTATTAGATTCTCTATGTTCCATTCATTAGACATTGGATATGCAAAAATAAAACCTTAAACAAAGAACCCATTCCCTAAGAAGCTTTTTCTTTGTCTTCCTTTCCTTTCCATAATCCTCATTTTCTCCAAGATCCAGACTTCAAAACTCTAGCAGAATAAATATGAAAAAAGAAATAAAAAAAACATGCAAAAGTACCTGCCCAACGCCTAGAAGACTACAAGATTGGAATGAACTCCGACCCGAATTTGCACCTAACACAAACAATCAAACGAGAAACATAAAGAGTTAAAATAAGACGAATTCAGAACATGCCCACTTACCAAAAAATAGAGAAGAACACCAAAAGGAAAAAAAAAAAAGTTTGCATTTTTTGATAATTGCAGCATGATATGAGAAATGATGAACGGTGAGAAAAGCTAGTTACCTGAAACCTGAGAAGGTGTGGTGTTCTCCAATACTCTCACAGGCATATTTATTAAACTGAAACAAGTTTCGTAGAATGATGAATTAGATTTGAAGGATCAAGCCATGCCATTCTCGTATTGTCACTGAAGAAAGATGGGGAAGATGGTCATAATTGAAATTTCAGGCCCAAAGCTGAAAAGCCCACTTTAACCTTCAATTACATGTAAGCCTACTAAAACTTAAAAATACCACTCAATTAAAGTATGAAATGGTTACATTTTAAACCTTTGTTAAGAGGGGAATAAACAAAACCAAATTGATTAAATTGCAAAAATTTTTATCCGCAATGTACTTAATTGTATTTAGTGTTTTTTTGTCAAAAAATACCCAATACTTTTAATTGTAACAATTAATCCTATTATATGATCACATTTTACAATTAAACATATTTTGCAATTTCAAGAAAAAATTACCTATCTTTTCAGCCTTTACCGATCATACCACAACCTTTATCTGTCACTGGCCATCCGGCTGACAATTCCTGTTATGTTTATGCAACACAAGAAACTTCAATTCGCCAAGTGTTGTCCATGTGACACATGTTGAGACTTCTCCCTACAGAAAGGAAAGCAAGTGGAACAATTTTTGCCGAAACGATGATTGGCGGTGGACTATCGAGGAGGTTGCTGACATGGAAGGAGAGGGAGAATACTAAAAGGAGAGAGAGAAGACAAAGAAGGATTTTTGGTAAGATCTATATAAGCCTTCGAGCTTGGAGGAATTGCAAGCTTCCCAAACACTGTGACAACAACGAGGTCCAGAAGGCTTTCTGTCTTGAAGCTGGTTGGATTGTAGAAAAAGATGGCACTACCTTTAAAAAAGGTTTCTCTCAATCTACTCTTAGATCTATAAATGCATTTTCATGGGGGAAAATGAAACACTTACCTTTATTCTCAAATTTGATGGGTATGTTAAATTTAATGGAAATCAAATATTTGAACTTCAAAACAAACACGGTTTTATTGACCCTTTTAAAACAAATTGAATAATTTTCCCACAAGTATGAGAAGTTTGTGTTTGTTTCGAAAATCAAATGATTAGCTACCATTTACACCATAAGAATTTCCTAAAGCAAATCAACATAACTCATCAAAATTCAAAATAAAAGAAAAATGATTCATTTTTTCTTTTTACCATAAAAATGCATTTAGATCTGAGAGGAGATGGAGGGAAACTTTTTGATAGGTAGTGTCATCTTCTTTTACAATCCAACCAGTTTCAACAAAAAGAGGCTTCAACACCTTGTTGTTGCCATAGTGCTTGGCAAGCTTGTGGATCCCCTAAGCTTGAAGGTTTGTGTTAGCTCTTTAAAAAGAGTTAGTTATTATGCTTAGTATGGATTAATTAAGTTGTGTTAGTTCTTAATATGCTTTTACTTCAACCAAAAACAATGTAAATTCTTGAATTTTGGTAAAGTTGACAAAACTGCTCGAATTATTTTAGCATTTTTTCTTGTGTTTGGCTGGTTAGGTAGAAGCCAAATGGAGATATAGAGATGAGGTGTCATAACTAAAGTCGGTTAGGAGACAAACCCATGTGGGTAGGGCCCACTAGTTATAAGGAAAAAGGCAAAATAACCCCTGCTTTTTGTTTGAAAAGAGGTGAACCACATGATGTATACCTGATCGAAAGGTGAAAAAGAATTTATTGGAAAACCCAATGTTGAAATCAATATAAAATGGAAGTTGTAACGTGTCAAAAGAAAATTTTGGGAAATTTACAAAAGTTTGTTTGTTTTCTGGCTCTTTATCCGCATCTTTTTCAAAATAAGTCAAAGAGAAAATACGAGAGCTTGAACTTTTGATCTGAAGTTGACGTTGAAGCTTTACTTGAGGCACGAGCAATCCGTATAGAGAGAAGTTCTTTGTGATATGTGGAAGAAAGCTTGACTAGATTGGAATAGTCTTTATCTTCTTATTTATGAATTTGTGAAGATCTTGTAGTTGTGTGAACATTGTGATTGTAAACTGTTGTCGTTTGAATCGTGGATATGTGTAGTTTAATTGAATTCTTTTTCCTGTATTTTTGTTCATTTTACAATACGAGCTAAATTTCTCTTGGATTAGGTAGAGAAAATACTTGGAAATGCATGAATGATTGTGTGAGAAAATAACTTGCTATGGGCCCAACTTAATGGCTCATATTCTAGAAGGCCCAGCAAAGGCCATTAGCTAAGAGAGAAATAAGAAAAGATTCCAAAAAGATATTAATCCTACCATATCTTCAGCACATTATGCATTGGATCCCCATAATACGTAAAAGGTCCAAAATTTCACTGCTCATAGGTAAACTCATAAATAAGAAGTTTGGTAGTGAAAAGGTGTGCCTTTTCGTCGACAAACAGATGTATCTTTTCATCCTAACCGACATGTTGTTTCATCCTAACGGACATGTTGTTTCATCCTAACGGACATGTTGTTTCATCCTTGAATGGGTGTCTTTTCGTGTTGAACAAATGTGTCTTTTCGTGTCCAACGGATGTGTTGTTTCGTCGTCGAATAGGTGCCTTTTGGAACGTGACTTTACGTTGTCTATAAATAGACACTAACACCTTCAGAAAATGGATCCAATTTTTTCTGCACCGAAACTCTGCCGGAATTTTTCTCCTTCCGATTTTTTGCATATTCCTGTTCATACTCCGGTGTGATTTCCTCTGGCATATTGTTGTGTTCGTTTGGGCTGTTGACTGGTAGTGCCGCCACTCTTCAGACAAAATCCGTTCTATCCTGGGAGACAAGTGTCCATCAACCTTTGGCACCAGTGAGGGGGCAAATTTTCTTAAGGAGACACGTTCTGTGGGCTCGGATTTAATTCCTCTACTACATACATTAATCTGTTCTGATTCTTTATACTGACTACAAGTAAGTCTGTTCTTATATTTTTTATAATTGCACAGTGATAATTCTGATCATCTACTTCCTCTACCTTATACATGGGTTCAAATCTCTTAGTGATATAATATCACTCACTGTCTTCTATAACAATCTTAAGACAATTTTGGTGTTTTGAACCTGTGATCAGTATATTCTTTTTTTATTTTATATACTGTTTTTATTTACTATGTAATTAAAAGATTAATCTGTGTGATTATTCAGAGTTTCTCTTTGTGTAGCAGAAATGTAATTTTTAATCCGAGTTTGAAAAAATCATGTCAAATCCATGTTTCAATGTTTTTGCATTCTAACGTAGATAATTATTCTCGGTTCACGTGCTTCTTATGTAAGAAGTTGGAATTTTTTCTAAAAATAGAACCGTCACTGTTACGAGTGTGCATGTTTGCTTTATGGTTTGTTGCCATTATTCTATATCTATAGAATCCGATTAATTGATTTTCATTTTATAGTTTGGATACATGTTTTCTTTTGGTTTTGAGATATATTACTTGTCTCAATTTTCGTGTCCATGCTTATTAGTTTTGAATAGCCATGGATAGTAAAATCACCGACTTGGATTCTGTTACGTATTCAATTGATTTCTATTACTTTTCTTCTCAAGTATCATACTTCTTTGATATATATTATTTCCTTCTCGATAATCGTGCATTGATATGGGCATATGGCCTTTCAATGTATATATGAGTTCCTGTAACGATAATTGCTTTTCGTTTTTTGTGTTGGAAATAATAATTTTGTTTGGATAAAAAAAAAAAAAAAATTACGATGCACATATGTTGATTAAGGCACAACATGGGAAGTTTGTGTGCTTTATGCATATATTTGAAATTGAAGTTTAGTGACTTCTATGGTGCAAAAAGATGAATGAAAAATTCAGATATGTTTGCATTTAAAAAAAAAAAAAATTCAGATATGTCGGTTGATGTAATTCCATTAATGCATGCCAATATATTATGTATTTAATGCATTACATAAAGGGAGGGAATATATGTAAAATGCCATTGGAAACTTTTTGGTGAATTGTAAGTTTAACAGTCGTGAAAACATTGCTATATAATGTTTTGAATTTTGTGAACTTTGTTCTAATTATATGCATGGCTTCATTCTAAAAGAATTGTTTCGTGAAAGACAACCATGATTTGCGATGAATCCGGTTTGATGGTTGATGGTTTTTTCAATTATATTAAGTCTTTTGTGAAATGGCTTTATATATTTATAAGCATGGTACCAAAAATTGATATATGACCTTTGGTTTGATGTGCTTACTTTGATGCTGGTTCAATGAGAAATGCAGTGAAATTTGATGCCATTTAATGGTATATAGTATGATAAATGAGAAATATTTATGACATGAGTATTTTGTTATATTAATTATTATGTGTGAAATGTTATGCATTTATTGGCATTCAATTGTATATGGTACACTTAATGGATTTGACGGTATATGATGGTGTTTGATATCCATTAACGCGTGACTTATAAATGTGAAAGTTTTGACTTTATGATTTAGGCAAGTGATAATTCTTGCTTAAAAATGCACTATGTGCTTTGATGGATATAAAAGCCTTATATCTAGTGAAATATTTGATACTATGTGAACTCAAAAGAGCTATCTTAGTGATGGCATGATCAAGGTCAATGGATAACTTTGAATATTGTAAATGACATGATAATTGTATATTATCTTATGGTTAAATTGGATTTATTATTTGATATATGTTAATATTCAATAAGAAAGTTAAAGGCATTAAGGAGCGATCGAGGGGAAGATTATAATGACCCTTCGAGTAGTTCAGTTTCGAGTGTGATATCATATAACAAATGATTGCTCCTTATGCTTCACAATCCAATGGGATTGCTGAGAAAAAGACCCAGACATTAAATGATATGATCTTGTTGATGTCTGGTTTGTGGGAAAAAGTCATTTAATGACAAATTATATATAATCAGTAAAGTATCCCACAAGAAAATTAAGAACACCTCCTATGAAATATGGAAAGGTAGGGAGCCTACCTTGAATTATCTTGAAGTGTAGGGGTGTTTGACAAAGAGCATACCATACGGCATATGGAAAAGAAAGAAGTCATCCCTGAAATACTTTAGAGTGTGGGGGTGCTTGGCTAAGGTTGCGGTTCCTAAACCAAAAAGGTTGAAAATCGAACCTAAAACCGTGGATTGTGTATTCATCGGTTATGCACTTAATAGTAGTGCTTATCGGTTTCTTGTGTATAAATCTGACGTTTCAGATATACATGTTAATACGGTTATTGAATCAAGGGAAGTTACTTTCTTTGAAGATGTATTTCCGTATAAGAAAATACATGAATCAAGTGGTCGTAATGATGATCAGGTTGTGATACCTCGAGATGCTACAACTGATACTGATCCTGTAGAGGATGTAGAAGATGAACTAGACGTAGCAAGAGGCAAAGGACCGCTACATCCTTTGGACCTGATTTTATGACATATTTATTAGAAAATGAGCCTCGGACGTATAAGGAAGCTATAACGTCCCTGGAAGGACCATTCTGGGAAGAGGCTATCAATAGTGAGATAGAGTCTATCTTGTCCAACCACACTTGGGAATTGGTAAACTTTCCTCCTGGCAATAAGCCTTTAGGAAGTAAGTGGGTTTTCAAAAGAAAAATGAAAGAGAATGGCATTATTGATAAATATAAAGCAAGGCTTGTGGTAAAAGGCTACAGGCAACGTGAAGGTCTCGATTATTTCGATACTTATTCACCGGTTACAAGGATCACATCCATTAGGATGTTGATCGCAGTAGCTGCACTGAATGGATTACAAATACATCAAATGGATGTTAAGACCGCCTTCTTAAACGGCGACCTGGAAGAAGAGATATATTTAGAACAACCTGAAGGTTTTGTTGTTCCAGGACTAGAACGGAAAGTTTGTCGCTTAATAAAATCCCTTTACGGGTTAAAGCAAGCTCCAAAGCAATGGCATGCGAAATTTGACAATGTTATGTTATCAAATGGATTTCGAATCGATGAGTGTGACAAATGTGTCTATGTTCGAAATACTGAAAAAGGATTTGCCATTGTCTGTCTTTATGTAGACGACATGTTGATCATGGGTAGTAATAATCAAATGATTAAAGCTACTAAACAGTTACTTAATAGTAAGTTTGATATGAAAGATATGGGGATAGCAGACGTTATCCTAGGTATTAAAATCCATAGAACATCTGCAGGGTTGGCCTTATCACAGACTCACTATATAGCTAAGGTTCTTGAGAAATTCAAAAGTTTGAATATAACTCCTGTGAGGAACCCTGTCGATTGTAATCTTAGTTTACTAAAGAACACTGGTAAAGCTACAGCACAAAAGCTATATGCTCAAGTGTTGGGAAGCCTTATGTATGTTATGAACTGCACCAGACCTGATATTGCTTATGCAGTAAGTCTGTTAAGTCGCTTTACCAGTAACCCAAATGAGAATCATTGGAAAGCTATGGTAAGAGTTTTGGGATACTTGAAGTATACTCAGAATTATGCTTTGCATTACGAGAAATACCCCGCGGTTATAGAAGGGTATTGTGATGCAAATTGGATCACCGGCTCTAATGACACTAGATCCACAAGTGGATATGTGTTCACCCTTGGTGGAGGTGCTGTGTCTTGGAAATCGTCCAAGCAAACCTGCATTGCAAGGTCAACCATGGAAGCAGAATTTATTGCTTTAGATAAGGCCGGTGAAGAAGCCGAATGGCTTCGTAATTTTATTGAGGATGTTCCTAATTGGCCAAGACCGGTCCCAGCCGTATGCATACATTGTGATAGCCAAGCAGCTATTGGAAGGGCCAAGAACGTCATGTATAACGGTAAGTCTAGACACATACGTCGTAGACATGATACCGTAAGACAACTACTCTCGAATGGAATCATTTCAATTGACTATGTTAAGTCTAAGGAGAACATAGCGGATCCGTTAACCAAAGGGATTCCTAGAGAGTTGGTCGAAAATTTGTTGAAAGGAATGGGTTTAAGGCCTATCAATTGTTGAGCATTGCGGTAACTCTACCTAGAAGAGTGGAGATCCCATGAACTAGGTTCAAAGAGACAACTAAGTGATGGTCGACTGTTCAAACACTGTGGAGTTTTTAAACTCATACTCATTCCTAAGACAAGGCAGTGTATTTATGAGGGTAAGCACTTAGGCT